>NW_026893153.1:47500-75000 GCF_033815535.1 Pezoporus flaviventris | reverse complement strand
TCCGAAGAGGGTGTATTCAAATGGACCTTTAGGTATGAAAGCGAGGAGCGACAGCAATGATGGTGACACCGTTGCAAAGCTGACTGTGTGCTGAAGATTCCCAGCACATGCTTTCCCTCCTGGCTCTTCAGATCTGGCAGCAGAAGCCAGACGTTCGTGCACTAATCGCTCTGCCCCCGGGCAGTCGAGAACAAGCTTCGGAGAGGTTGCACTCAAATGGACTTTTAAGTATGAAAGCGAGGAGCGACAGCAATGATGGTGACACCGTTGCAAAGCTGACTGTGTGCTGAAGATGCCCAGCACATGCTTTCCCTCCGGGCTCTTCGGATCTGGGAGCAGAGGCCAGACGTTCATGCTCTACTGACTGTGCTGCTGGGCAGCCAAGAGCAACGAGCAGAGAAGTTGGATTCAAATGAACTTCTCGGTATGAAAGTGAGGAGTGACAGCAATGATGGACGCACTGGGTCAAAGCTGACTGTGTGCAGAAGATTCAGAGCACCAGCTTTCCCTCCTGGCTCTTCGATTGTGGGAGCAGACGGCAACTGTTCGTGCTCTACTCACTGTGCAGCTGGGCAGCCGAGAGCAAGCTCCGAAGAGGGTGCATTCAAATGGACCTTTAGGTATGAAAGCGAGGAGCGACAGCAATGATGGTGACACCGTTGCAAAGCTGACTGTGTGCTGAAGATGCCCAGCACATGTTTTCCATCCTGGTTCTTCGGCTCTAAGAGCAGAGGCCAGACGTTCATGCACTAATCACTGTCCCCCTGGGCAGCCGAGAACAAGCTTTGGAGACGTTGCATTCAACTGGACTTTTACATATGAAACCGCGGAGCGACAGCAATGATGGTGACACCGTTGCAAAGCTGACTGTGTGCTGAAGATGACCAGCACATGCTTTCCCTCCGGGCTCTTCGGCTCTGGGAGCAGAGGCCAGACGTTCATGCTCTACTGACTGTGCTGCTGGTCAGCCAAGAGCAACGAGCAGAGTAGTTGGATTCTAATGAACTTCTAGGTATGAAAGTGAGGAGCGACAGCAATGATGGACGCACTGGGTCAAAGCTGACTGTGTGCAGAAGATTCAGAGCACCAGCTTTCCCTCCTGGCTCTTCGATTGTGGGAGCAGACGGCAACTGTTCGTGCTCTACTCACTGTGCAGCTGGGCAGCCGAGAGCAAGCTCCGAAGAGGGTGCATTCAAATGGACCTTTAGGTATGACACTGAGGAGCGACAGCAATGATGGTGACACCGTTGCAAAGCTGACTGTGTGCTGAAGATGCCCAGCACATGCTTTCCTTCCTGGCTCTTCGGCTCTGGGAGCAGACGGCAACCGTTCGTGCTCTACTGACTCTGCCGCTGGACAGCCAAGAGCAATGAGCGGAGAAGGTAGATTCAAATGAACTTCTAGGTATGAAAGTGAAAAGCGTCAGCAATGATGGAGGCACTGTTGCAAAGCTGACTGTGTGCTGAAGATGCCCAGCACATGCTTTCCCTCCTGGCTCCTCCACTGTGCTAGCAGACAGCAACCGTTCGTGCTCTACTCACTGTGCTGCTGGGCAGCCGAGAGCAAGCTCCGAAGAGGGTGCATTCAAATGGAACTTTAGGTATGAAAGCGAGGAGCGACAGCAATGATGGTGACACCGTTGCAAAGCTGACTGTGTGCTGAAGATGCCCAGAACATGCTTTCCCTCCTGGCTCTTCGACTGTGGGAGCAGACGGCAACCGTTCGTGCTCTACTCACTGTGCTGCTGGGCAGCCGAGAGCAAGCACCGAAGAGGGTGCTTTCAAATGGACATTTAGGTATGAAAGCGAGGAGCGACAGCAATGATGGTGACACCGTTGCAAAGCTGACTGTGTGCTGAAGATGCCCAGCACATGCTTTCCCTCCTGGCTCTTCGGCTCTGGGAGCAGAGGCCAGACGTTCGTGCACTAATCGCTGAGCTTCTGGGCAGCTGAGAATCAGCTTTGGTGAGGTTGCATTCAAATGTACTTTTAGGTATGAAACCGAGGAGTGACAGCAATAATGGTGACAGCATTGCAAAGCTGACTGTGTGCTGAAGATGCCCCGCACATGCTTTCCCTCCTGGCTCTTCGACTGTGGGAGCAGACGGCAACCCTAACCCTAACCCTAACCCTAACCCTAACCCTAACCCTAACCCAACCCTAACCCTAACCCTAACCCTAACCCTACCCCTAACCCTAACCCTAACCCTAAACCTAACCATAACCCTAACCCTAAGCCTAACCCCTAACCCTAACCCTAACCCTAACCCTAACCCTAACCCCTAACCCTAAGCCTAACCCTAACCCTAACCCTAACCCTAAGCTTTCACCAGCTTTCCCTCCTGGCTCTTCGATTCTGGGAGCAGACGGTAACTGTTCGTGCAGTACTCACTGTGCAGCTGGGCAGCCGAGAGCAAGCTCCGAAGAGGGTGCATTCAAATGGACCTTTTGGTATGAAAGCGAGGAGCGACAGCAATAATGGTGACACCGTTGCAAAGCTGACTGTGTGCTGAAGATGCCCAGCACTTGCTTTCCCTCCTGGCTCTTCGGCTCTGGGAGCAGAGGCCAGATGTTCGTGCTCTAATCGCTGTGCTACTTGGCAGCTCAGACCAAGCTCCGTAGAGGTTGCATTCGAGTGGACTTTTAGGTATGAAAGTGAGGAGCGACAGCAATGATGGTGACACCGTTGCAAAGCTAACTGTGTGCTGAAGATGCCCAGCACATGCTTTCCCTCCTGGCTCTTCGACTGTGGGAGCAGACAACGACCGTTCGTGCTCTACTCACTGTGCTGCTGGGCAGCCGAGAGCAAGCTCCGAAGAGGGTGCATTCAAATGGACCTTTAGGTATGAAACCGAGGAGCGACAGCAATGATGGTGACAGCATTGCAAAGCTGACTGTGTGCTGAAGATGCCCAGCACATGCTTTCCCTCCGGGCTCTTCGGCTCTGAGAGCAGAGGCCAGACGTTCGTGCTCTACTGACTGTGCTGCTGGGCAGCCAAGAGCAACGAGCAGAGAAATTGGATTCAAATGAACTTCTCGGTATGAAAGTGAGGAGCGACAGCAATGATGGAGGCACTGTTGCAAAGCTGATTGTGTGCAGAAGATTCAGAGCACCAGCTTTCCCTCCTGGCTCTTCGATTGTGGGAGCAGACGGCAACTGTTCGTGCTCTACTCACTGTGCAGCTGGGCAGCCGAGAGCAAGCTCCGAAGAGGGTGCATTCAAATGGACGTTTTGGTATGAAAGCGAGGAGCGACAGCAATGATGGTGACACCGTTGCAAAGCTGACTGTGTGCAGAAGATACCCAGCACATGCTTTCCCTCCTGGCTCTTCGGCTCTGGGAGCAGAGGCCAGATGTTCGTGCACTAATCGCTGAGCTACTGGGCAGTTGAGAAGCAGCTTTGGAGAGGTTGCATTCAAATGTACTTTTAGGTATGAAACCGAGGAGTGACAGCAATAATGGTGACAGCATTGCAAAGCTGACTGTGTGCTGAAGATGCGCAGCACATGCTTTCCCTCCTGGCTCTTCGACTGTGGGAGCAGACGACAACCGTTCGTGCTCTACTCACTGTGCTGCTGGGCAGCCGAGAGCAAGCTCTGAAGAGGGTGCATTCAAATGGACCTTTAGGTATGAAAGCGAGGAGCGACAGCAATGATGGTGACACCGTTGCAAAGCTGACTGTGTGCTGAAGATTCCCAGCACATGCTTTCCCTCCTGGCTCTTCGGATCTGGGAGCAGAAGCCAGACGTTCGTGCACTAATCGCTCTGCCCCTGGGCAGTCGAGAACAAGCTTCGGAGAGGTTGCACTCAAATGGACTTTTAAGTATGAAAGCGAGGAGCGACAGCAATGATGGTGACACCGTTGCAAAGCTGACTGTGTGCTGTAGATGCCCAACACATGCTTTCCCTCCCGGCTCTTCGGATCTGGAGCAGAAGCCAGAAGTTCGTGCACTAATCGCTGTGCTACTGGGCAGCTGAGAAGCAGCTTTGGAGAGGTTGCATTCAAATGTACTTTTAGGTATGAAACCGAGGAGTGACAGCAATAATGGTGACAGCATTGCAAAGCTGACTGTGTGCTGAAGATGCGCAGCACATGCTTTCCCTCCTGGCTCGTCGACTGTGGGAGCAGACGACAACCGTTCGTGCTCTACTCCCTGTGCTGCTGGGCAGCCGAGAGCAAGCTCTGAAGAGGGTGCATTCAAATGGACCTTTAGGTATGAAAGTGAGGAGCAACAGCAATGATGGGCGCACTGGGTCAAAGCTGACTGCGTGCAGAAGATTCAGAGCACCAGCTTTCCCTCCTGGCTCTTCGATTGTGGGAGCAGACGGCAACTGTTCATGCTCTACTCACTGTGCAGCTGGGCAGCCGAGAGCAAGCTCCGAAGAGGGTGCATTCAAATGGACCTTTAGGTATGAAAGCGAGGAGCGACAGCAATGATGGTGACACCGTTGCAAAGCTGACTGTGTGCTGAAGATGCCCAGCACATGTTTTCCATCCTGGCTCTTCGGCTCTAAGAGCAGAGGCCAGACGTTCATGCACTAATCACTGTGCCACCGGGCAGCCGAGAACAAGCTTTGGAGACGTTGCATTGAAATGTACTTTTAGGAATGAAACCGAGGAGCGACAGCAATGATGGTGACACCGTTACAAAGCTGACTGTGTGCTGAAGATGACCAGCACATGCTTTCCCTCCGGGCTCTTCGGCTCTGGGAGCAGAGGCCAGACGTTCATGCTCTACTGACTGTGCTGCTGGGCAGCCAAGAGCAACGAGCAGAAAAGTTGGATTCAAATTAACTTCTAGGTATGAAAGTGAGCAGCGACAGCAATGATGGGGGCACAGTTGCAAAGCTGACTGTGTGCAGAAGATTCAGAGCACCAGCTTTCCCTCCTGGCTCTTCGATTGTGGGAGCAGACGGCAACCGTTCGTGCTCTACTCACTGTGCTGCTGGGCAGCCAAGAGCAAGCTCCGAAGAGGGTGCTTTCAAATGGACCTTTAGGTATGAAAGCGAGGAGCGACAGCAATGATGGTGACACCGTTGCAAAGCTGACTGTGTGCTGAAGATGCCCAGCACATGCTTTCCCTCCCGGCTCTTCGGCTCTGGGAGCAGAGGCCAGACGTTCGTGCACTAATCGCTGAGCTTCTGGGAAGCTGAGAAGCAGCTTTGGAGAGGTTGCATTCAAATGTACTTTTAGGTATGAAACCGAGGAGTGACAGCAATAATGGTGACAGCATTGCAAAGCTGACTGTGTGCTGAAGATGCCCCGCACATGCTTTCCCTCCTTGCTCTTCGACTGTGGGAGCAGACGGCAACCCTAACCCTAACCCTAACCCTAACCCTAACCCAACCCTAACCCTAACCCTAACCCTAACCCTAACCCTACCCCTAACCCTAACCCTAACCCTAAACCTAACCATAACCCTAACACTAAGCCTAACCCCTAACCCTAACCCTAACCCTAACCCCTAACACTAACCCCTCGCCATAACCCTAACCCTAACCCTAACCCTAACCCTAACCCTAACCCTAAGCTTTCACCAGCTTTCCCTCCTGTCTCTTCGATTGTGGGAGCAGACGGCAACTGTTCGTGCGCTACTCACGGTGCAGCTGGGCAGCCGAGAGCAAGCTCCGAAGAGGGTGCATTCAAATGGACCTTTAGGTATGAAAGCGAGGAGCGACAGCAATGATGGTGACACCGTTGCAAAGCTGACTGTGTGCTGAAGATGCGCAGCACATGCTTTCCCTCCTTGCTCTTCGACTGTGGGAGCAGACGACAACCGTTCGTGCTCTACTCACTGTGCTGCTGGGCAGCCGAGAGCAAGCTCCGAAGAGGGTGTATTCAAATGGACCTTTAGGTATGAAAGCGAGGAGCGACAGCAATGATGGTGACACCGTTGCAAAGCTGACTGTGTGCTGAAGATTCCCAGCACATGCTTTCCCTCCTGGCTCTTCAGATCTGGCAGCAGAAGCCAGACGTTCGTGCACTAATCGCTCTGCCCCTGGGCAGTCGAGAACAAGCTTCGGAGAGGTTGCACTCAAATGGACTTTTAAGTATGAAAGCGAGGAGCGACAGCAATGATGGTGACACCGTTGCAAAGCTGACTGTGTGCTGAAGATGCCCAGCACATGCTTTCCCTCCGGGCTCTTCGGATCTGGGAGCAGAGGCCAGACGTTCATGCTCTACTGACTGTGCTGCTGGGCAGCCAAGAGCAACGAGCAGAGAAGTTGGATTCAAATGAACTTCTCGGTATGAAAGTGAGGAGCGACAGCAATGATGGACGCACTGGGTCAAAGCTGACTGTGTGCAGAAGATTCAGAGCACCAGCTTTCCCTCCTGGCTCTTCGATTGTGGGAGCAGACGGCAACTGTTCGTGCTCTACTCACTGTGCAGCTGGGCAGCCGAGAGCAAGCTCCGAAGAGGGTGCATTCAAATGGACCTTTAGGTATGAAAGCGAGGAGCGACAGCAATGATGGTGACACCGTTGCAAAGCTGACTGTGTGCTGAAGATGCCCAGCACATGTTTTCCATCCTGGTTCTTCGGCTCTAAGAGCAGAGGCCAGACGTTCATGCACTAATCACTGTCCCCCTGGGCAGCCGAGAACAAGCTTTGGAGACGTTGCATTCAACTGGACTTTTACATATGAAACCGCGGAGCGACAGCAATGATGGTGACACCGTTGCAAAGCTGACTGTGTGCTGAAGATGACCAGCACATGCTTTCCCTCCGGGCTCTTCGGCTCTGGGAGCAGAGGCCAGACGTTCATGCTCTACTGACTGTGCTGCTGGTCAGCCAAGGGCAACGAGCAGAATAGTTGGATTCTAATGAACTTCTAGGTATGAAAGTGAGGAGCGACAGCAATGATGGACGCACTGGGTCAAAGCTGACTGTGTGCAGAAGATTCAGAGCACCAGCTTTCCCTCCTGGCTCTTCGATTGTGGGAGCAGACGGCAACTGTTCGTGCTCTACTCACTGTGCAGCTGGGCAGCCGAGAGCAAGCTCCGAAGAGGGTGCATTCAAATGGACCTTTAGGTATGACACTGAGGAGCGACAGCAATGATGGTGACACCGTTGCAAAGCTGACTGTGTGCTGAAGATGCCCAGCACATGCTTTCCTTCCTGGCTCTTCGGCTCTGGGAGCAGACGGCAACCGTTCGTACTCTACTGACTCTGCCGCTGGACAGCCAAGAGCAATGAGCGGAGAAGGTAGATTCAAATGAACTTCTAGGTATGAAAGTGAAAAGCGTCAGCAATGATGGAGGCACTGTTGCAAAGCTGACTGTGTGCTGAAGATGCCTAGCACATGCTTTCCCTCCTGGCTCCTCCACTGTGCTAGCAGACAGCAACCGTTCGTGCTCTACTCACTGTGCTGCTGGGCAGCCGAGAGCAAGCTCCGAAGAGGGTGCATTCAAATGGAACTTTAGGTATGAAAGCGAGGAGCGACAGCAATGATGGTGACACCGTTGCAAAGCTGACTGTGTGCTGAAGATGCCCAGAACATGCTTTCCCTCCTGGCTCTTCGACTGTGGGAGCAGACGGCAACCGTTCGTGCTCTACTCACTGTGCTGCTGGGCAGCCGAGAGCAAGCTCCGAAGAGGGTGCTTTCAAATGGACATTTAGGTATGAAAGCGAGGAGCGACAGCAATGATGGTGACACCGTTGCAAAGCTGACTGTGTGCTGAAGATGCCCAGCACATGCTTTCCCTCCTGGCTCTTCGGCTCTGGGAGCACAGGCCAGACGTTCGTGCACTAATCGCTGAGCTTCTGGGCAGCTGAGAATCAGCTTTGGTGAGGTTGCATTCAAATGTACTTTTAGGTATGAAACCGAGGAGTGACAGCAATAATGGTGACAGCATTGCAAAGCTGACTGTGTGCTGAAGATGCCCCGCACATGCTTTCCCTCCTGGCTCTTCGACTGTGGGAGCAGACGGCAACCCTAACCCTAACCCTAACCCTAACCCTAACCCTAACCCAACCCTAACCCTAACCCTAACCCTAACCCTACCCCTAACCCTAACCCTAACCCTAAACCTAACCATAACCCTAACCCTAAGCCTAACCCCTAACCCTAACCCTAACCCTAACCCTAACCCTAACCCCTAACCCTAAGCCTAACCCTAACCCTAACCCTAACCCTAAGCTTTCACCAGCTTTCCCTCCTGGCTCTTCGATTCTGGGAGCAGACGGTAACTGTTCGTGCGGTACTCACTGTGCAGCTGGGCAGCCGAGAGCAAGCTCCGAAGAGGGTGCATTCAAATGGACCTTTTGGTATGAAAGCGAGGAGCGACAGCAATGATGGTGACACCGTTGCAAAGCTGACTGTGTTCTGAAGATGCCCAGCACTTGCTTTCCCTCCTGGCTCTTCGGCTCTGGGAGCAGAGGCCAGATGTTCGTGCTCTAATCGCTGTGCAACTTGGCAGCTCAGACCAAGCTCCGTAGAGGTTGCATTCGAGTGGACTTTTAGGTATGAAAGTGAGGAGCGACAGCAATGATGGTGACACCGTTGCAAAGCTAACTGTGTGCTGAAGATGCCCAGCACATGCTTTCCCTCCTGGCTCTTCGACTGTGGGAGCAGACAACGACCGTTCGTGCTCTACTCACTGTGCTGCTGGGCAGCCGAGAGCAAGCTCCGAAGAGGGTGCATTCAAATGGACCTTTAGGTATGAAACCGAGGAGCGACAGCAATGATGGTGACAGCATTGCAAAGCTGACTGTGTGCTGAAGATGCCCAGCACATGCTTTCCCTCCGGGCTCTTCGGCTCTGAGTGCAGAGGCCAGACGTTCGTGCTCTACTGACTGTGCTGCTGGGCAGCCAAGAGCAACGAGCAGAGAAATTGGATTCAAATGAACTTCTCGGTATGAAAGTGAGGAGCGACAGCAATGATGGAGGCACTGTTGCAAAGCTGATTGTGTGCAGAAGATTCAGAGCACCAGCTTTCCCTCCTGGCTCTTCGATTGTGGGAGCAGACGGCAACTGTTCGTGCTCTACTCACTGTGCTGCTGGGCAGCCGAGAGCAAGCTCCGAAGAGGGTGCATTCAAATGGACCTTTAGGTATGAAAGCGAGGAGCGACAGCAATGATGGTGACACCGTTGCAAAGCTGACTGTGTGCTGAAGATGCCCAGCACATGCTTTCCCTCCTGGCTCTTCGACTGTGGGAGCAGACGGCAACCGTTCGTGCTCTACTCACTGTGCTGCTGGGCAGCCGAGAGCAAGCTCCGAAGAGGCTGCTTTCAAATGGACTTTTAAGTATGAAAGCGAGGAGCGACAGCAATGATGGTGACACCGTTGCAAAGCTGACTGTGTGCTGAAGATGCCCAGCACATGTTTTCCCTCCTGGCTCTTCAACTCTGGGAGCAGAGGCCAGACGTTCATGCTCTACTGACTGTGCTGCTGGGCAGCCAAGAGCAACGAGCAGAGAAGTTGGATTCAAATGAACTTCTCGGTATGAAAGTGAGGAGCGACAGCAATGATGGAGGCACTGTTGCAAAGCTGACTGCGTGCAGAAGATTCAGAGCACCAGCTTTCCCTCCTGGCTCTTCGATTGTGGGAGCAGACGGCAACTGTTCATGCTCTACTCACTGTGCAGCTGGGCAGCCGAGGGCAAGCTCCGAAGAGGGTGCATTCAAATGGACCTTTAGGTATGAAAGCGAGGAGCGACAGCAATGATGGTGACACCGTTGCAAAGCTGACTGTGTGCTGAAGATGCCCCGCACATGCTTTCCCTCCTGGCTCTTCGACTGTGGGAGCAGACGGCAACCCTAACTCTAACCCTAACCCTAACTCTAACCCTAAACCTAACCATAACCCTAAACCTAACCCTAACCCCTAACACTAACCCTAACCCCTAACCCTAACCCTAACCGTAAACCTAACCCTAACCCCTAACCCTAACCCCTAACCCTAACCCTAACCGTAACCCTAACCCTAAACCTAACCCTAACCCTAAGCTTTCACCATCTTTCCCTCCTGGATCTTCGATTGTGGGAGCAGACGGTAACTGTTCGTGCGCTACTCACTGTGCAGCTAGGCAGCCGAGAGCAAGCTCCGAAGAGGGTGCATTCAAATGGACCTTTTGGTATGAAAGCGAGGAGCGACAGCAATGATGGTGACACCGTTGCAAAGCTGACTGTGTGCTGAAGATGCCCAGCACATGCTTTCCCTCCTGGCTCTTCGGATCTGGGAGCAGAAGCCAGACGTTCGTGCACTAATCGTTCTGCCCCTGGGCAGCCGAGAACAAGCTTCGGAGAGGTTGCACTCAAATGGACTTTTAAGTATGAAACCGAGGAGCGACAGCAATGATGGTGACACCGTTGCAAAGCTGACTGCGTGCTGAAGATGCCCAGCACATGCTTTCCCTCCTGGCTCTTCGGCTCTGGGAGCAGAGGCCAGACGTTCGTGCTCTAATCGCTGTGCTACTTGGCAGCTCAGAGCAAGCTCCGTAGAGGTTGCATTCGAGTGGACTTTTAGGTATGAAACCGAGGAGCGACAGCAATGATGGTGACACCGTTGCAAAGCTAACTGTGTGCTGTAGATGCCCAGCACATGCTTTCCCTCCTGGCTCTACGACTGTGGGAGCAGACGGCAACCGTTCGTGCTCTACTCACTGTGCTGCTGGGCAGCCGAGAGCAAGCTCCGAAGAGGGTGCATTCAAATGGACCTTTAGGTATGAAAGCGAGGAGCGACAGCAATGATGGTGACACCGTTGCAAAGCTGACTGTGTGCTGAAGATGCCCAGCACATGGTTTCCCTCCTGGCTCTTCGGCTCTGGGAGCAGAGGCCAGACGTTCGTGCTCTACTGACTGTGCTGCTGGGCAGCCAAGAGCAACGAGCAGAGAAATTGGATTCAAATGAACTTCTCGGTATGAAAGTGAGGAGCGACAGCAATGATGGAGGCACTGTTGCAAAGCTGATTGTGTGCAGAAGATTCAGAGCACCAGCTTTCCCTCCTGGCTCTTCGATTGTGGGAGCAGACGGCAACTGTTCGTGCTCTACTCACTGTGCTGCTGGGCAGCCGAGAGCAAGCTCCGAAGAGGGTGCATTCAAATGGACCTTTAGGTATGAAAGCGAGGAGCGACAGCAATGATGGTGACACCGTTGCAAAGCTGACTGTGTGCTGAAGATGCCCAGCACATGCTTTCCCTCCTGGCTCTTCGACTGTGGGAGCAGACGGCAACCGTTCGTGCTCTACTCACTGTGCTGCTGGGCAGCCGAGAGCAAGCTCCGAAGAGGCTGCTTTCAAATGGACTTTTAAGTATGAAAGCGAGGAGCGACAGCAATGATGGTGACACCGTTGCAAAGCTGACTGTGTGCTGAAGATGCCCAGCACATGTTTTCCCTCCTGGCTCTTCAACTCTGGGAGCAGAGGCCAGACGTTCATGCTCTACTGACTGTGCTGCTGGGCAGCCAAGAGCAACGAGCAGAGAAGTTGGATTCAAATGAACTTCTCGGTATGAAAGTGAGGAGCGACAGCAATGATGGAGGCACTGTTGCAAAGCTGACTGCGTGCAGAAGATTCAGAGCACCAGCTTTCCCTCCTGGCTCTTCGATTGTGGGAGCAGACGGCAACTGTTCATGCTCTACTCACTGTGCAGCTGGGCAGCCGAGGGCAAGCTCCGAAGAGGGTGCATTCAAATGGACCTTTAGGTATGAAAGCGAGGAGCGACAGCAATGATGGTGACACCGTTGCAAAGCTGACTGTGTGCTGAAGATGCCCCGCACATGCTTTCCCTCCTGGCTCTTCGACTGTGGGAGCAGACGGCAACCCTAACTCTAACCCTAACCCTAACTCTAACCCTAAACCTAACCATAACCCTAAACCTAACCCTAACCCCTAACACTAACCCTAACCCCTAACCCTAACCCTAACCGTAAACCTAACCCTAACCCCTAACCCTAACCCCTAACCCTAACCCTAACCGTAACCCTAACCCTAAACCTAACCCTAACCCTAAGCTTTCACCATCTTTCCCTCCTGGATCTTCGATTGTGGGAGCAGACGGTAACTGTTCGTGCGCTACTCACTGTGCAGCTAGGCAGCCGAGAGCAAGCTCCGAAGAGGGTGCATTCAAATGGACCTTTTGGTATGAAAGCGAGGAGCGACAGCAATGATGGTGACACCGTTGCAAAGCTGACTGTGTGCTGAAGATGCCCAGCACATGCTTTCCCTCCTGGCTCTTCGGATCTGGGAGCAGAAGCCAGACGTTCGTGCACTAATCGTTCTGCCCCTGGGCAGCCGAGAACAAGCTTCGGAGAGGTTGCACTCAAATGGACTTTTAAGTATGAAACCGAGGAGCGACAGCAATGATGGTGACACCGTTGCAAAGCTGACTGCGTGCTGAAGATGCCCAGCACATGCTTTCCCTCCTGGCTCTTCGGCTCTGGGAGCAGAGGCCAGACGTTCGTGCTCTAATCGCTGTGCTACTTGGCAGCTCAGAGCAAGCTCCGTAGAGGTTGCATTCGAGTGGACTTTTAGGTATGAAACCGAGGAGCGACAGCAATGATGGTGACACCGTTGCAAAGCTAACTGTGTGCTGTAGATGCCCAGCACATGCTTTCCCTCCTGGCTCTACGACTGTGGGAGCAGACGGCAACCGTTCGTGCTCTACTCACTGTGCTGCTGGGCAGCCGAGAGCAAGCTCCGAAGAGGGTGCATTCAAATGGACCTTTAGGTATGAAAGCGAGGAGCGACAGCAATGATGGTGACACCGTTGCAAAGCTGACTGTGTGCTGAAGATGCCCAGCACATGGTTTCCCTCCTGGCTCTTCGGCTCTGGGAGCAGAGGCCAGACGTTCGTGCCATAATCGCTGTGCTACTTGGCAGCTCAGAGCAAGCTCCGTAGCTCCGTAGAGGTTGCATTCGAGTGGACTTTTAGGTATGAAAGTGACGAGCGACAGCAATGATGGTGACACCGTTGCAAAGCTAACTGTGTGCTGAAGATGCCCAGCACATGCTTTCCCTCCTGGCTCTTCGACTGTGGGAGCAGACGGCAACCGTTTGTGCTCTACTCACTGTGCTGCTGGGCAGCCGAGAGCAAGCTCCGAAGAGGGTGCATTCAAATGGACCTTTAGGTATGAAAGCGAGGAGCGACAGCAATGATGGTGACACCGTTGCAAAGCTGACTGTGTGCTGAAGATGCCCAGCACATGCTTTCCCTCCTGGCTCTTCGGCTCTGAGAGCAGAGGCCAGACGTTCGTGCTCTACTGACTGTGCTGCTGGGCAGCCAAGTGCAACGAGCAGAGAAGGTGGATTCAAAATGAACTTCTCGGTATGAAAGTGAGGAGCGACAGCAATGATGGTGGCACTGTTGCAAAGCTGACTGTGTGCAGAAGATTCAGAGCACCAGCTTTCCCTCCTGGCTCTTCGATTGTGGGAGCAGACGGCAACTGTTCGTGCTCTACTCACTGTGCTGCTGGGCAGCCGAGAGCATACTCCGAAGAGTGTGCATTCAAATGGACCTTTAGGTATGAAAGCGAGGAGCGACAGCAATGATGGTGACATCGTTGCAAAGCTGACTGTGTGCTGAAGATGCCCAGCACATGCTTTCCCTCCTGGCTCTTCGACTGTGGGAGCAGACGCCAACCGTTCGTGCTCTACTCACTGTGCTGCTGGGCAGCCGAGATCAAGCTCCGAAGAGGGTGCTTTCAAATGGACCTTTAGGTATGAAAGCGAGGAGCGACAGCAATGATGGTGACACCGTTGCAAAGCTGACTGTGTGCTGAAGATGCCCAGCACATTCTTTCCCTCCTGGCTCTTCGGCTCTGGGAGCAGAGGCCAGATGTTCGTGCACTAATCGCTGAGCTACTGGGCAGCTGAGAAGCACCTTTGGAGAGGTTGCATTCAAATGTACTTTTAGGTATGAAACCGAGGAGTGACAGCAATAATGGTGACAGCATTGCAAAGCTGACTGTGTGCTGAAGATGCGCAGCACATGCTTTCCCTCCTGGCTCTTCGACTGCGGTAGCAGACGGCAACCGTTCGTGCTCTACTCACTGTGCTGCTGGGCAGCCGAGAGCAAGCTCCGAAGAGGGTGTATTCAAATGGACCTTTAGGTATGAAAGCGAGGAGCGACAGCAATGATGGTGACACCGTTGCAAAGCTGACTGTGTGCAGAATATGCACAGCACATGCTTTCCCTCCCGGCTCTTCGGATCTGGGAGCAGAAGCCAGAAGTTCGTGCAATAATCGCTGTGCTACTGGGCAGCTGAGAAGCAGCTTTGGAGAGGCTGCATTCAAATGTACTTTTAGGCATGAAACCGAGGAGTGACAGCAATAATGGTGACAGCATTGCAAAGCTGACTGTGTGCTGAAGATGCCCCGCACATGCTTTCCCTCCTGGCTCTTCGACTGTGGGAGCAGACGGCAACCATAACCCTAACCCTAACCCTAACCCTAAACCTAACCATAACCCTAACCCTAACCCTAACCCCTAACCCTAACCCTAACCCTAACCCTAACCCTGACCCCTAATCCTAACCCCTAACCCTAACCCTAACCGTAACCCTAACCCTAACCCTAAGCTTTCACCAGCTTTCCCTCCTGGCTCTTCGATTGTGGGAGCAGACGGCAACTGTTCGTGCTCTACTCACTGTGCAGCTGTGCAGCCGAGAGGAAGCTCCGAAGAGGGTGCATTCAAATGGACCTTTAGGTATGAAAGCGAGGAGCGACAGCAATGATGGTGACACCGTTGCAAAGCTGACTGTGTGCTGAAGATGCCCAGCACATGCTTTCCCTCCTGGCTCTTCGGATCTGGGAGCAGAAGCCAGACGTTCGTGCACTAATCCTTCTGCCCCTGGGCAGCCAAGAACAAGCTTCGGAGAGGTTGCACTCAAATGGACTTTTAAGCATGAAACCGAGGAGTGACAGCAATGATGGTGACACCGTTGCAAAGCTGACTGTGTGCTGAAGATGCCCAGCACATGTTTTCCCTCCTGGCTCTTCGGCTCTGGGAGCGGAGGCCAGACGTTCGTGCTCTAATCGCTGTGCTACTTGGCAGCTCAGAGCAAGCTCCGTAGAGGATGCATTCGAGTGGACTTTTAGGTATGAAACCGAGGAGCAACAGCAATGATGGTGACACCGTTGCAAAGCTAACTGTGTGCTGAAGATGCCCAGCACATGCTTTCCCTCCTGGCTCTTCGACTGTGGGAGCAGACGGCAACCGTTCGTGCTCTACTCACTGTGCTGCTGGGCAGCCGAGAGCAAGCTCCGAAGGGGGTGCATTCAAATGGACCTTTAGGTATGAAAGCGAGGAGCGACAGCAATGATGGTGACACCGTTGCAAAGCTGACTGTGTGCTGAAGATGCCCAGCACATGCTTTAGCTCCTGGCTCTTCGGCTCTGAGAGCAGAGGCCAGACGTTCGTGCTCTACTGACTGTGCTGCTGGGCAGCCAAGTGCAACGAGCAGGGAAGTTCGATTCAAATGAACTTCTCGGTATGAAAGTGAGGAGCGACAGCAATAATGGAGGCACTGTTGCAAAGCTGACTGTGTGCAGAAGATTCAGAGCACCAGCTTTCCCTCCTGGCTCTTCGATTGTGGGAGCAGACGGCAACTGTTCGTGCTCTACTCACTGTGCTGCTGGGCAGCCGAGAGCAAGCTCCGAAGAGGGTGCATTCAAATGGACGTTTAGGTATGACACCGAGGAGCGACGGCAATGATGGTGACACCGTTGCAAAGCTGACTGTGTGCTGAAGATGCCCAGCACATGCTTTCCCTCCTGGCTCTTCGACTGTGGGAGCAGACGGCAACCGTTCGTGCTCTACTCACTGTGCTGCTGGGCAGCCGAGAGCAAGCTCCGAAGAGGGTGCTTTCAAATGGACGTTTAGGTATGAAAGCGAGGAGCGACAGCAATGATGGTGACACCGTTGCAAAGCTGACTGTGTGCTGAAGATGCCCAGCACATGCTTTCCCTCCTGGCTCTTCGGATCTGGGAGCAGAGGCCAGATGTTCGTGCACTAATCGCTGAGCTACTGGGCAGCTGAGAAGCACCTTTGGAGAGGTTGCATTCAAATGTACTTTTAGGTGTGAAACCGAGGAGTGACAGCAATAATGGTGACAGCATTGCAAAGCTGACTGTGTGCTGAAGATGCGCAGCACATGCTTTCCCTCCTGGCTCTTCGACTGTGGGAGCAGACGACAACCGTTCGTGCTCTACTCACTGTGCTGCTGGGCAGCCGAGAGCAAGCTCTGAAGAGGGTGTATTCAAATGGACCTTTAGGTATGAAAGCGAGGAGCGACAGCAATGATGGTGACACCGTTGCAAAGCTGACTGTGTGCAGAAGATGCACAGCAAATGCTTTCCCTCCCAGCTCTTCGGATCTGGGAGCAGAAGCCAGAAGTTCGTGCACTAATCGCTGTGCTACTGGGCAGCTGAGAAGCAGCTTTGGAGACTCTGCATTCAAATGTACTTTTAGGTATGAAACCGAGGAGTGACAGCAATAATGGTGACAGCATTGCAAAGCTGTCTGTGTGCTGAAGATGCCCCGCACATGCTTTCCCTCCTGGCTCTTCGACTGTGGGAGCAGACGGCAACCCTAACCCTAACCCTAACCGTAACCCTAACCCTAACCCTAAACCTAACCATAACCCTAACCCTAACCCTAACCCTAACCCTGACCCTAACCCTAACCCTAACCCTAACCCCTAACCCTAACTCCTAACCCTAACCCTAACCCTAACCCTAACCCTAAACCTAACCCTAAGCTTCCACCAGCTTTCCCTCCTGGCTCTTCGATTGTGGGAGCAGACAGCAACTGTTCGTGCTCTACTCACTGTGCAGCTGGGCAGCCGAGAGCAAGCTCCGAAGAGGGTGCATTCAAATGGACCTTTAGGTATGACACCGAGGAGCGACAGCAATGATGGTGACACCGTTGAAAAGCTGACTGTGTGCTGAAGATGCCCAGCACATGCTTTCCCACCTGGCTCTTCGGATCTGGGAGCAGAGGCCAGATGTTCGTGCACTAATCGCTGAGCTACTGGGCAGCTGAGAAGCACCTTTGGAGAGGTTGCATTGAAATGTACTTTTAGGTGTGAAACCGAGGAGTGACAGCAATAATGGTGTCAGCATTGCAAAGCTGACTGTGTGCTGAAGATGCGCAGCACATGCTTTCCCTCCTGGCTCTTCAACTGTGGGAGCAGACGACAACCGTTCGTGCTCTACTCACTGTGCTGCTGGGCAGCCGAGAGCAAGCTCTGAAGAGGGTGTATTCAAATGGACCTTTAAGTATGAAAGCGAGGAGCGACAGCAATTATGGTGACACCGTTGCAAAGCTGGACTGTGTGCAGAAGATGCACAGCACATGCTTTCCCTCCCGGCTCTTCGGATCTGGGAGCAGAAGCTAGAAGTTCGTGCACTAATCGCTGTGCTACTGGGCATCTGAGAAGCAGCTTTGGAGAGGCTGCATTCAAATGTACATTTAGGTATGAAACCGAGGAGTGACAGCAATAATGGTGACAGCATTGCAAACCTATCTGTGTGCTGAAGATGCCCCGCACATGCTTTCCCTCCTGGCTCTTCGACTGTGGGAGCAGACGGCAACCCTAACCCTAACCCTAACCCTGACCCTAACCCTAACCCTAAACCTAACCATAACCCTAACCCTAACCCTAACCCCTAACCCTAACCCTAAACCTAACCCTAACAAACCCTAACCCTAACCCTAACCCCTAACCCTAACCCCTAACCCTAACCCTAACCCTAACCCTAACCCTAAGCTTCCACCAGCTTTCCCTCCTGGCTCTTCGATTGTGGGAGCAGACGGCAACTGTTCGTGCTCTACTCACTGTGCAGCTGGGCAGCCGAGAGCAAGCTCCGAAGAGGGTGCATTCAAATGGACCCTTAGGTATGACACCGAGGAGCGACAGCAATGATGGTGACACCGTTGCAAAACTGACTGTGTGCTGAAGATGCCCAGCACATGCTTTCCCTCCTGGCTCTTCGGCTCTGGAGCAGAGGCCAGACGTTCGTGCTCTAATCGCTGTGCTACTTGGCAGCTCAGAGCAAGCTCCGTAGAGGTTGCATTCGAGTGGACTTTTAGTATGAAAGCGAGGAGCGATAGCAATGATGGTGACACCGTTGCAAAGCTAACTGTGTGCTGAAGATGCCCAGCACATGCTTTCCCTCCTGGCTCTTCGACTGTGGGAGCAGACGGCAACCGTTCGTGCTCTACTCACTGTGCTCTGGGCAGCCGAGAGCAAGCTCCGAAGAGGGTGCTTTCAAATGGACGTTTAGGTATGAAAGCGAGGAGCGACAGCAATGATGGTGACACCGTTGCAAAGCTGACTGTGTGCTGAAGATGCCCTGCACATGCTTCCCTCCTGGCTCTTCGGCTCTGGGGGCAGAGGCCCAGATGTTCGTGCACTAATCGCTGGGCTACTGGGCAGCTGAGAAGCACCTTTGGAGAGGTTGCATTCAAATGTACTTTTACGTATGAAACCGAGGAGTGACAGCAATAATGGTGACAGCATTGCAAAGATGACTGTGTGCTGAAGATGCGCAGCACATGCTTTCCCTCCTGGCTCTTCGACTGTGGGAGCAGACGGCAGCCCTAACCCTAACCGTAACCCTAACCCTAACCCTAAACCTAACCATGACACTAACACTAACCCTAACCCCTAACCCTAACCCTAACCCTAACCCTAACCCTAACCCCTAACCCTAACCCCTAACCCTAACCCTAACCCTAACCCTAACCCTAACCCTAACCCTAAGCTTTCACAGCTTTCCCTCCTGGCTCTTCGATTGTGGGAGCAGACGGCAACTGTTCGTGCTCTACTCACTGTGCAGCTGGGCAGCCGAGAGCAAGCTCCGAAGAGGGTGCATTCAAATGGACCTTTAGGGATGAAAGCGAGGATCGACAGCAATGATGGTGACACCGTTGCAAAGCTGACTGTGTGCTGAAGATGGCCAGCACATGCTTTCCCTCCTGGCTCTTCGGATCTGGGAGCAGAAGGCAGACGTTCGTGCACTAATCGTTCTGCCCCTGGGCAGCCAAGAACAAGCTTCGGAGAGGTTGCACTCAAATGGACTTTAAGTATGAAACCGAGGAGTGACAGCAATGATGGTGACACCGTTGCAAAGCTGACTGTGTGCTGAAGATGCCCAGCACATGTTTTCCATCCTGGCTCTTCGGCTCTGGGAGCAGAAGCCAGACGTTCATGCACTAATCACTGTGCCCCTGGGCAGCCGAGAACAAGATTTGGAGACATTGCATTCAAATGGACTTTTACATATGAAACCGAGGAGCGACAGCAATGATGGTGACACCGTTGCAAAGCTGACTGTGTGCAGAAGATGCACAGCACATGCTTTCCCTCCCGCCTCTTCGGATCTGGGAGCAGAAGCCAGAAGTTCATGCACTAATCGCTGTGCTACTGGGCAGCTGAGAAGCAGCTTTGGAGAGGCTGCATTCAAATGTACTTTTAGGTATGAAACCGAGGAGTGACAGCAATAATGGTGACAGCATTGCAAAGCTGACTGTGTGCTGAAGATGCCCCGCACATGCTTTCCCCTCCTGGCTCTTCGACTGTGGGAGCAGACCGCAACCCTAACTCTAACCCTAACCCTAACCCTAAACCTAACCATAACCCTAACCCTAACCCCTAACCCTAACCCCTAACCCTAACCCTAACCCTAACCCCTAACCCTAAACCTAACCCTAAGCTTTCACCAGTTTTCCCTCCTGGCTCTTCGATTGTGGGAGCAGACGGCAACTGTTCGTGCTCTACTCACTGTGCTGCTGGGCAGCCGAGAGCAAGCTCCGAAGAGGGTGCATTCAAATGGACCTTTAGGTATGAAAGCGAGGAGCGACAGCAATGGTGGTGACACCGTTGCAAAGCTGACTGTGTGCTGAAGATGCCCAGCACATGTTTTCCCTCCTGGCTCTTCGGCTCTGGGAGCGGAGGCCAGACGTTCGTGCTCTAATCGCTGTGCTACTTGGCAGCTCAGAGCAAGCTCCGTAGAGGTTGCATTCGAGTGGACTTTTAGGTATGAAAGCGAGGAGCGACAGCAATGATGGTGACACCGTTGCAAAGCTAACTGTGTGCTGAAGATGCCCAGCACATGCTTTCCCTCCTGGCTCTTCGACTGTGGGAGCAGACGGCAACCGTTCGTGCTCTACTCACTGTGCAGCTGGGCAGCCGAGAGCAAGCTCCGAAGAGGGTGCTTTCAAATGGACGTTTAGTTATGAAAGCGAGGAGCGACAGCAATGATGGTGACACCGTTGCAAAGCTGACTGTGTGCTGAAGATGCCCTGCACATGCTTTCCCTCCTGGCTCTTCGGCTCTGGGAGCAGAGGCCAGATGTTCGTGCACTAATCGCTGGGCTACTGGGCAGCTGAGAAGCACGTTTCGAGAGGTTGCATTCAAATGTACTTTTAGGTATGAAACCGAGGAGTGACAGCAATAATGGTGACAGCATTGCAAAGATGACTGTGTGCTGAAGATGCGCAGCACATGCTTTCCCTCCTGGCTCTTCGACTGTGGAGCAGACGGCAACCCTAACCCTAACCGTAACCCTAACCCTAACCCTAAACCTAACCATAACCCTAACCCTAACCCTAACCCCTAACCCTAACCCTAACCCTAACCCTAACCCTAACCCCTAACCCTAACCCCTAACCCTAACCCTAACCCTAACCCTAAGCTTTCACCAGCTTTCCTCCTGGCTCTTCGATTGTGGGAGCAGACGGCAACTGTTCGTGCAGTACTCACTGTGCAGCTGGGCAGCCAAGAGCAGCTCCGAAGAGGGTGCATTCAAATGGACCTTTAGTTATGAAAGCGAGGAGCGACAGCAATGATGTTGACACCGTTGCAAAGCTGACTGTGTGCTGAAGAAGCCCAGCACATGTTTTCCTTCCTGGCTCTTCGGCTCTGGGAGCAGAGGCCAGACGTTCGTGCTCTACTGACTGTGCCTCTGGACAGCCAAGAGCAATGAGCGGAGAAGGTGGATTCAAATGAACTTCTAGGTATGAAAGTGAAAAGCGTAAGCAATGATGGAGGCACTGTTGCAAAGCTGACTGTGTGCTGAAGATGCCCAGCACATGCTCTCCCTCCTGGCGCCTCCATTGTGCTAGCAGACGGCAACCGTTCGTGCTCTACTCACTGTGCTGCTGGGCAGCCGAGAGCAAGCTCTTAAGAGGGTGCATTCAAATGGACCTTTAGGTATGAAAGCGAGGAGCGACAGCAATGATGGTGACACCGTTGCAAAGCTGACTGTGTGCTGAAGATGCCCAGCACATGCTTTCCCTCCCGGCTCTTCGGCTCTGGGAGCAGAAGCCAGAAGTTCGTGCACTAATCGCTGTGCTACTGGGCAGCTGAGAAGCAGCTTTGGAGAGGTTGCATTCAAATGTACTTTTAGGTATGAAACCGAGGAGTGACAGCAATAATGGTGACAGTATTGCAAAGCTGACTCTGTGCTGAAGATGCCCCGCACATGCTTTCCCTCCTTGCTCTTCGACTGTGGGAGCAGACGGCAACCCTAACCCTAAACCTAACCCTAACCCTAACCCTAACCCAACCCTAACCCTAACCCTAACCCTAACCCTAACCCCTAGCCCTAACCCCTAACCCTAACCCTACCCCTAACCCTATCCCTAACCCCTAACCCTAACCCTAATCCCAACCCTAACCCTAACCCTAACCCTAAGCTTTCACCAGCTTTCCCTACTGGCTCTTCGATTGTGGGAGCAGACGGCAACTGTTCGTGCTCTACTCACTGTGCAGCTGGGCAGCCGAGAGCAAGCTCCGAAGAGGGTGCGTTCAAATGGACCTTTAGGTATGACACCGAGGAGCGACAGCAACGATGGTGACACCGTTGCAAAGCTGACTGTGTGCTGAAGATGCCCAGCACATGCTTTCCCTCCTGGCTCTTCGACTGTGGGAACAGATGGCAACCGTTCGTGCTCTACTCACTGTGCTGCTGGGCAGCCGAGAGCAAGCTCCGAAGAGGGTGCTTTCAAATGGACGTTTAGGTATGAAAGCGAGGAGCGACAGCAATGATGGTGACACCGTTGCAAAGCTGACTGTGTGCTGAAGATGCCCAGCACATGCTTTCCCTCCTGGCTCTTCGGCTCTGAGAGCAGAGGCCAGACGTTCGTGCACTAATCGCTGAGCTACTGGGCAGCTGAGAAGCACCTTTGGAGAGGTTGCATTCTAATGTACTTTTAGGTATGAAACCGAGGAGTGACAGCAATAATGGTGACAGCATTGCAAAGCTGACTGTGTGCTGAAGATGCGCAGCACATGCTTTCCCTCCTGGCTCTTCGACTGCGGGAGCAGACGGCAACCCTAACCCTAACAGTTGCCGTCTGCTCCCACAATCGAAGAGCCAGGAGGGAAAGCTGGTGCTCTGAATCTTCTGCACACAGTCAGCTTTGACCCAGTGCGTCCATCATTGCTGTCGCTCCTCACTTTCATACCTAGAAGTTCATTTGAATCCAACTTCTCTGCTCGTTGCTCTTGGCTGCCCAGCAGCAAAGTCAGTAGAGCATGAACGTCTGGCCTCTGCTCCCAGAGCCGAAGAGTCCTGAGGGAAAGCATGTGCTTAGCATCTTCAGCACACAGTCAGCTTTGCAACGGTGTCACCATCATTGCTGTCGCTCCTCGCTTTCATACCTAAAGGTCCATTTGAATGCAACGTCTCCAAAGCTTGTTCTCGGCTGCCCAGGGGCACAGTGATTAGTGCATGAACGTCTGGCCTCTGCCCTTAGAGCCGAAGAGCCAGGATGGAAAGCATGTGCTGGGCATCTTCAGCACACAGTCAGCTTTGCAACGGTGTCACCATCATTGCTGTCGCTCCTCGCTTTCATACTTAAAAGTCCATTTGAGTGCAACCTCTCCGAAGTTTGTTGTCGGCTCCCCAGGTGCAGAGCGATTAGTGCACGAACGTCTGGCTTCTGCTCCCAGATCCGAAGAGCCAGGAGGGAAAGCATGTGCTGGGCATCTTCAGCACACAGTGAGCTTTGCAACGGTGTCACCATTATTGCTGTCGCTCCTCGCTTTCATACCTAAACGTCCATTTGAAAGCACCCTCTTCGGAGCTTGCTCTCGGCTGCCCAGGAGCACAGTGAGTAGAGCACGAACGGTTGCCGTCTGCAGCCAGAGCCGAAGAGCCAGGAGGGAAAGCATGTGCTGGGCATCTTCAGCACACAGTCAGCTTTGCAACGGTGTCACCATCATTGCTGTCGCTCCTCGCTTTCATACCTAAAGGTCCATTTGAATGCACCCTCTTCGGAGCTTGCTCTCGGCTGCGCAGCTGCACAGTGAGTAGAGCACGAACGGTTGCCGTCTGCTACCACAGTGGAGGAGCCAGGAGGGAAAGCATGTGCTGGGCATCTTCAGCACACAGTCAGCTTTGCAACAGTGCCTCCATCATTGCTGACGCTTTTCACTTTCATACGTAGAAGTTCATTTGAATCCACCTTCTCCGCTCATTGCTCTTGGCTGTCCAGCGGCACAGTCAGTAGAGCACGAACGTCTGGCCTCTGCACCCAGAGCCGAAGAGCCAGGAAGGAAAGCATGTGCTGGGCTTCTTCAGCACACAGTCAGCTTTGCAACGGTGTCACCATCATTGCTTTCGCTCCTCACTTTCATACCTAAAGGTCCATTTGAATGCACCCTTTTCGGAGCTTCCTCTCGGCTGCCCAGCTGCACAGTGAGTAGAGCATGAACAGTTGCCGTCTGCTCCCACAATCGAAGAGCCAGGAGGGAAAGCTGGTGAAAGCTTAGGGGTAGGGTTAGGGTTAGGGTTAGGGTTACGGGTTAGGCTTAGGCGTTAGGATTAGGGTTAGGGGTTAGGGTTAGGGGTTAGGGGTAGGGTTAGGGTAGGGGTTAGGGTTAGGGGTTAGGGTTAGGGTAGGGTTGGGGTTAGGGTAGGGTTAGGGTTAGGGTTAGGGTTTAGGGTTAGGGTTAGGGTTATGGTTAGGTTTAGGGTTAGGGTTAGGGTTAGGGTTAGGGTTAGGGTTAGGGTTAGGGTTGGGTTAGGGTTAGGGTTAGGGTTAGGGTTAGGGTTAGGTTAGGGTTGCCGTCTGCTCCCACAGTCGAAGAGCCAGGAGGGAAAGCATGTGCGGGGACATCTTCAGCACACAGTCAGCTTTGCACTGCTGTCACCATTATTGCTGTCACTCCTTGGTTTCATACGTAAAAGTCTATTTGAATGCAACCTCTCCAAAGCTGCTTCTCTGCTGCCCAGTTGCACAGCGATTAGTGCACGAACTTCTGGCTTCTGCTCCTAGATCCGACGAGCCGGGAGGGAAAAGCATGTTCTGGGAATCTTCAGCACACAGTCAGCTTTGCAACGGTGTCACCATCATTGCTGTCGCTCCTCGCTTTCATACCTAAAGGTCCATTTGAATGCACCCTCTTCGGAGCTTGCTCTCGGCTGCCCAGCAGCACAGTGAGTAGGGCACGAACAGTTGCCGTCTGCTCCCACAATCGAAGAGCCAGGAGGGAAAAGCTGTTGTTCTGAAACTTCTGCACACAGTCACCTTTACAACAGTGCCTCCATCTTTGCTGTCGCTCCTCACTTTCATACCGAGAAGTTCATTTAAATCCGATTTCTCTGCTCGTTGCTCTTGGCTGCCCAGCAGCACAGTCAGTAACAGCACGAACGTCTGGCCTCTGCTCTCAGAGCCGAAGAGCCCGGAGGGAAAGCATGTGCTGGGCATCTTCAGCACACAGTCAGCTTTGCAACGGTGTCACCATCATTGCTGTCGCTCCTCGCTTTCATACCTAAACGTCCATTTGAAAGCACCCTCTTCGGAGCTTGCTCTCGGCTGCCCAGCTGCACAGTGAGTAGAGCACGAACGGTTTCCGTCTGCTCCCACAGTCAAGGAGCCAGGAGGAAAGCATGTGCTGGGCATCTTCAGCACACAGTTAGCTTTGCAACGGTGTCACCATCATTGCTTTCACTCCTCGGTTATATACCTAAAAGTCCACTCGAATGCAACCTCTACGGAGCTTGCTCTGAGCTGTCAAGTAGCACAGCGATTGGAGCACGAACGTCTGGCCTCTGCTCCCAGAGTCGAAGAGCCAGGAGGGAAAGCATGTGCTGGGCATCTTCAGCACACAGTCAGCTTTGCAACGGTGTCACCATCATTGCTGTCGCTCCTCGCTTTCATACTTAAAAGTCCATTTGAGTGCAACCTCTCCGAAGCTTGTTCTCGGCTGCCCAGGGGCAGAATGATTAGTGCACGAACGTCTGGCTTCTGCTCCCAGATCCGAAGAGCCAGGAGGGAAAACATGTGCTGGGCATCTTCAGCACACAGTCAGCTTTGCAACGGTGTCACCATCATTGCTGTCGCTCCTCGCTTTCATACCTAAACGTCCATTTGAATGCACCCTCTCCGGAGCTTTCTCTCGGCTGCCCAGCTGCACAGTGAGTAGAGCACGAACAGTTGCCGTCTGCTCCCACAATCGAAGAGCCAGGAGGGAAAGCTGGTGAAAGCTTAGGGTTAGGGTTAGGGTTAGGGTTAGGGTTAGGGTTAGGGGTTAGGGTTAGGGGTTAGGGTTAGGGTTAGGGTTAGGGGTAGGGGTTAGGGTTAGGGTTAGGGTTATGGTTAGGTTTAGGGTTAGGGTTAGGGTTAGGGGTAGGGTTAGGGTTGGGCTTAAGGTTAGGGTTGGTTAAGGTTAGGGTTAGGGTTAGGGTTAGGGTTGCCGTCTGCTCCCACAGTCGAAGAGCCAGGAGGGAAAGCATGTGCGGGGCATCTTCAGCACACAGTCAGCTTTGCAATGCTGTCACCATTATTGCTGTCACTCCTCGGTTTCATACCTAAAAGTACATTTGAATGCGACCTCTCCAAAGCTGCTTCTCAGCTGCCCAGTAGCACAGCGATTAGTGCACGAACTTCTGGCTTCTGCTCCCAGATCCGAAGAGCCGGGAGGGAAAGCATGTGATGGGCATCTTCAGCACACAGTCAGCTTTGCAATGCTGTCACCATCATTGCTGTCGCTCCTCGCTTTCATACCTAAACGTCCATTTGAATGCACCCTCTTCGGAGCTTGCTCTCGGCTGCCCAGCTGCACTGTGAGTAGAGCACGAACAGTTGCCGTCTGCTCCCACAATCGAAGAGCCAGGAGGGAAAGCTGGTGAAAGCTTAGGGTTAGGGTTAGGGTTAGGGTTAGGGTTAGGGTTAGGGGTTAGGGTTAGGGTTAGGGTTAGGGTTAGGTTAGGGGTAGGAGTTAGGGTTAGGGTTAGGGTTATGGTTAGGTTTAGGGTTAGGGTTAGGGTTAGGGGTAGGGTTAGGGTTGGGCTTAAGGTTAGGGTTGGGTTAAGGTTAGGGTTAGGGTTAGGGTTAGGGTTGCCGTCTGCTCCCACAGTCGAAGAGCCAGGAGGGAAAGCATGTGCGGGGCATCTTCAGCACACAGTCAGCTTTGCAATGCTGTCACCATTATTGCTGTCACTCCTCGGTTCATACCTAAAAGTACATTTGAATGCAACCTCTCCAAAGCTGCTTCTCAGCTGCCCAGTAGCACAGCGATTAGTGCACGAACTTCTGTCTTCTGCTCCCAGATCCGAAGAGCCGGGAGGGAAAGCATGTGATGGGCATCTTCAGCACACAGTCAGCTTTGCAATGCTGTCACCATCATTGCTGTCGCTCCTCGCTTTCATACCTAAAGTTCCATTTGAATGCACCCTCTTCGGAGCTTGCTCCTCGGCTGCCCAGCATGAGTAGGGCACGAACGGTTGCCGTCTGCTAGCACAGTGGAGGAGCCAGGAGGGAAAGCATGTGCTGGGCATCTTCAGCACACAGTCAGCTTTGCAACAGTGCCTCCATCATTGCTGACGCATTTCACTTTCATACCTAGAAGTTCATTTGAATCCACCTTCTCCGCTAATTGCTCTTGGCTGTCCAGAGGCACAGTCAGTAGAGCACGAACGTCTGGCCTCTGCTCCCAGAGTCGAAGAGCCAGGAAGGAAAGCATGTGCTGGGCATCTTCAGCACACAGTCAGCTTTGAAACAGTGCCTCCATCATTGCTGACGCATTCACTTTCATACCTAGAAGTTCATTTGAATCCACCTTCTCCGCTAATTGCTCTTGGCTGTCCAGCGGCACAGTCAGTAGAGCACGAACGTCTGGCCTCTGCTCCCAGAGTCGAAGAGCCAAGAAGGAAAGCATGTGCTGGGCATCTTCAGCACACAGTCAGCTTTGCAACGGTGTCACCATCATTGCTGTCGCTCCTCGCTTTCATACCTAAACGTCCATTTGAATGCACCCTCTTCGGAGCTTGCTCTCGGCTGCCGAGCTGCACAGTGAGTAGAGCACGAACGGTTGCCGTCTGCTGCCAGAGCCAAAGAGACAGGAGGGAAAGCATGTGCTGTGCATCTTCAGCACACAGTCAGCTTTGCAACGGTGTCACCATCATTGCTGTCGCTCCTCGCTTTCATACCTAAACGTCCATTTGAATGCACCCTCTTCAGAGCTTGCTCTCGGCTGCCCAGCAGCACAGTGAGTAGAGCACGAACGGTTGTCGTCTGCTCCCACAGTCGAAGAGCCAGGAGGGAAAG
>NW_026893153.1:22500-42500 GCF_033815535.1 Pezoporus flaviventris | reverse complement strand
CCGTCTGCTCCCACAATCGAAGAGCCAGGAGGGAAAGCTGGTCCTCTGAATCTTCTGCACACAGTCAGCTTTGACCCAGTGCGTCCATCATTGCTGTCGCTCCTCTCTTTCATACCTAGAAGGTCATTTAAATCCAACTTCTCTGCTCGTTGCTCTTGGCTGCCCAGCAGCACAGTCAGTAGAGCATGAACGTCTGGCCTCTGCTCCCAAAGCCGAAGAGCCCGGAGGGAAAGCATGTGCTGGGCATCTTCAGCACACAGTCAGCTTTGCAACGGTGTCACCATCATTGCTGTGGCTCCTCGGTTTCGTATGTAAAAGTCCATTTGAATGCAACGTCTCCAAAGCTTGTTCTCGGCTGCCCAGGGTCACAGTGATTATTGCATGAACGTCTGGCCTCTGCTCTTAGAGCCGAAGAGCCAGGATGGAAAACATGTGCTGGGCATCTTCAGCACACAGCCAGCGTTGCAACGGTGTCACCATCATTGCTTTCGCTCCTCGGTTTCATACCTAAAAGTCAACTCGAATGCAACCTCTACGGAGCTTGCTCTGAGCTGCCAAGTAGCACAGCGATTAGAGCACGCACGTCTGGCCTCTGCTCCCAGAGTCGAAGAGCCAGGTGGGAAAGCATGTCCTGGGCATCTTCAGCACACAGTCAGCTTTGCAACGGTGTCACCATCATTGCTGTCGCTCCTCGGTGTCATACCTAAAGGTCCATTTGAATGCACCCTCTTCGGAGCTTGCTCTCGGCTGCCCAGCTGCACAGTGAGTAGAGCACGAACAGTTGCCGTCTGCTCCCACAATCGAAGAGCCAGGAGGGAAAGCTGGTGAAAGCTTAGGGTTAGGGTTAGGGTTAGGCTTAGGGGTTAGGGTTAGGTTTAGGGTTAGGGTTAGGGTTAGGGGTAGGGTTAGGGTTAGGTTTAGGGTTATGGTTAGGTTAGGGGTACGGGTAGGGTTAGGATTAGGGTTAGGTTTAGGGTGAGGGTTAGGGTTAGGGTTAGGGTTGGGTTAGGGTTAGGGTTAGGGTTAGGGTTAGGGTTAGGGTTGCCGTCTGCTCCCACAGTCGAAGAGCCAGGAGGGAAAGCATGTGCGGGGCATCTTCAGCACACAGTCAGCTTTGCAATGCTGTCAGCATTATTGCTGTCACTCCTCGGTTTCATACCTAACAGTACATTTGAATGCAACCTCTCCAAAGCTGCTTCTCAGCTGCCCAGTAGCACAGCGATTAGTGCACGAACTTCTGGCTTCTGCTCCCAGATCCGAAGAGCCGGGAGGGAAAGCATGTGCTGGGCATCTTCAGCACACAGTCAGCTTTGCAACAGTGCCTCCATCATTGCTGACGCTTTTCACTTTCATACCTAGAAGTTCATTTGAATCCACCTTCTCCGCTCATTGCTCTTGGCTATCCAGCGGCACAGTCAGTAGAGCACGAACGTCTGGCCTCTGCTCCCAGATCCGAAGAGCCAGTAGGGAAAGCATGTGCTGGGCATTTACAGCACACAGTCAGCTTTGCAACGGTGTCACCATCATTGCTGTCGCTCCTCGCTTTCATACCTAAAGGTCCATTTGAATGCACCCTCTTCGGATCTTGCCCTCGGCTGCCCAGCAGCACAGTGAGTAGAGCATGAACGGTTGCCGTCTGCAGCCAGAGCCGAAGAGCCAGGAGGGAAAGCATGTGCTGGGCATCTTCAGCACACAGTTAGCTTTGCAACGGTGTCACCATCATTGCTGTCGATCCTCGGTGTCATACCTAAAGGTCCATTTGAATGCACCCTCTTCGGAGCTTGCTCTCGGCTGCCCTGCTGCACAGTGAGTAGAGCACGAACAGTTGCCGTCTGCTCCCACAATCGAAGAGCCAGGAGGGAAAGCATGTGCTCTGAATCTTCTGCACACAGTCAGCTTTGACCCAGTGCGTCCATCATTGCTGTCGCTCCTCGCTTTCATACCTAGAAGTTCATTTGAATCAAACTTCTCTGCTCGTTGCTCTTGGCTGCCCAGCAGCACAGTCAGTAGAGCATGAACGTCTGGCCTCTGCACTCAGAGCCGAAGAGCCAGGAGGGAAAGCATGTGCTGGGCATCTTCAGCACACAGTCAGCTTTGCAACGGTGTCACCATCATTGCTGTCGCTCCTCGGTTTCATATGTAAAAGTCTATATGAATGCAACGTCTCCAAAGCTTGTTCTCGGCTGCCAAGGGGCAGAACGATTAGTGCATGAACGTCTGGCCTCTGCTCTGAGAGCCGAAGAGCCAGGATGGAAAACATGTGCTGGGCATCTTCAGCACACAGTCAGCTTTGCAACGGTGTCACCATCATTGCTGTCGCTCCTCGGTTTCATACTTAAAAGTCCATTTGAGTGCAACCTCTCCGAAGCTTGTTCTCGGCTGCCCAGGGGCAGAGCGATTAGTGCACGAACGTCTGGCTTCTGCTCCCAGATCCGAAGAGCCAGGAGGGAAAGCATGTGCTGGGCATCTTCAGCACACAGTCAGCTTTGCAATGGTGTCACCATCATTGCTGTCGCTCCTCGGTGTCATACCTAAAGGTCCATTTGAATGCACCCTCTTAAGAGCTTGCTCTCGGCTGCCCAGCAGCACAGTGAGTAGAGCACGAACGGTTGTCGTCTGCTCCCACAGTCGAAGAGCCAGGAGGGAAAGCATGTGCTGGGCATCTTCAGCACACAGTCAGCTTTGCAACGGTGTCACCATCATTGCTGTCGCTCCTCGGTTTCATACCTAAAAGTACATTTGAATGCAACCTCTCCAAAGCTGCTTCTCAGCTGCCCAGTAGCTCAGCGATTAGTGCACGAACGTCTGGCCTCTGCTCCCAGAGCCGAAGAGCCAGGAGGGAAAGCATGTGCTGGGCATCTTCAGCACACAGTCAGCTTTGCAACGGTGTCACCATCATTGCTGGCGCTCCTCGCTTTCATACCTAAACGTCCATTTGAAAGCACCCTCTTCGGAGCTTGCTCTCGGCTGCCCAGCAGCACAGTGAGTAGAGCACGAACGGTTGCCGTCTGCTCCCAGAGTCGAAGAGCCAGGAGGGAAAGCATGTCCTGGGCATCTTCAGCACACAGTCAGCTTTGCAATGGTGTCACCATCATTGCTGTCGCTCCTCGGTGTCATACCTAAACGTCCATTTGAAAGCACCATCTTCGGAGCTTGCTCTCGGCTGCCCAGCAGCACAGTGAGTAGAGCACGAACATTTGCCGTCTGCTCCCACAATCGAAGAGCCAGGAGGGAAAGCTGGTGCTCTGAATCTTCTGCACACAGTCAGCTTTGCAACAGTGCCTCCATCTTTTCTGTCGCTCCACACTTTCATACTGAGAAGTTCATTTGAATCCAACTTCTCTGCTCGTTGCTCTTGGCTGCCCATCAGCACAGTCAGTAGAGCACGAACGTCTGGCCTCTGCCCTCAGAGCCGAAGAGCCAGGAGGGAAAGCATGTGCTGGGCATCTTCAGCACACAGTCAGCTTTGCAACGGTGTCACCATCATTGCTGTCGCTCCTCGCTTTCATACCTAAAGGTCCATTTGAATGCACCCTCTTCGGAGCTTGCTCTCGGCTGCCCAGCAGCACAGTGAGTAGAGCACGAACGGTTGCCGTCTGCTCCCACAGTCGAAGAGCCAGGAGTGAAATCTGCTGAAAGCTTAGGGTTAGGGTTAGGGTTAGGGTTAGGGGTTAGGGTTAGGGGTTAGGGTTAGGGTTAGGGTTAGGGGTAGGGGTTAGGGTTAGGGTTAGGGTTATGGTTAGGTTTAGGGTTAGGGTTAGCGTTAGGGGTAGGGTTAGGGTTAGGGTTAGGGTTAGGGTTAGGGTTAGGTTTAGGGTTGCCGTCTGCTCCCACAGTCGAAGAGCCAGGAGGGAAAGCATGTGCGGGGCATCTTCAGCACACAGTCAGCTTTGCAATGCTGTCACCATTATTGCTGTCACTCCTCGGTTTCATACCTAAAAGTACATTTGAATGCAACCTCTCCAAAGCTGCTTCTCAGCTGCCCAGTAGCACAGCGATTAGTGCACGAACTTCTGGCTTCTGCTCCCAGATCCGAAAAGCCGGGAGGGAAAGCATGTGCTGGGCATCTGCAGCACACAGTCAGCTTTGCAACGGTGTCGCCATCATTGCTGTCGCTCCTCGCTTTCATACCTAAAGTTCCATTTGAATGCACCCTCTTCGGAGCTTGCTCTCGGCTGCCCAGCAGCACAGTGAGTAGAGCACGAACGGTTGCCATCTGCTCCCACAGTCGAAGAGCCAGGAGGGAAGCATGTGCTGGGCATCTTCAGCACACAGTTAGCTTTGCAACGGTGTCACCATCATTGCTGTCGATCCTCGGTTTCATACCTAAAAGTCCACTCGAATGCAACCTCTACGAAGCTTGCTCTGAGCTGCCAAGTAGCACAGCGATTAGAGCACGAACGTCTGGCCTCTGCTCCCAGAGCAGAAGAGCCAGGAGGGAAAGCATGGGCTGGGCATCTTCAGCACACAGTCAGCTTTGCAACGGTGTCACCATCATTGCTGTCGCTCCTCAGTTTCATACTTAAAAGTCCATTTGAGTGCAACCTCTCCAAAGCTTGTTCTCGGCTGCCCAGGGGCCGAATGATTAGTGCACGAACGTCCGGCTTCTGCTCCCAGATCCGAAGAGCCAGGATGGAAAGCATGTGCTGGGCATCTTCAGCACACAGTCAGCTTTGCAACGGTGTCACCATCATTGCTGTCGCTCCTCGCTTTCATACCTAAAAGTCCAGTAGAATGCAACCTCTACGGAGCTTGCACTGACCTGCCGAGTAGCACAGGGATTAGAGCACGAACTTCTGGCCTCTGCTCCCAGAGCCGAAGAGCCAGGAGAAAAAACATGTGCTGGGCATCTTCAGCACACATTCAGCTTTGCAACGGTGTCACCATCATTGCTGTCGCTCCTCGGTTTCATACTTAAAAGTCCATTTGAGTGCAACCTCTCCGAAGCTTGTTCTCGGCTGCCCAGGGGCAGAACGATTAGTGCACGAACGTCTGGCTTCTGCTCCCAGATCCGAAGAGCCAGGAGGGAAAGCATGTGCTGGGCATCTTCAGCACACAGTCACCATTGCAACGGTGTCACCATCATTGCTGTCGCTCCTCGCTTTCATACCTAAAGGTCCATTTGAATGCACCCTCTTCGGAGCTTGCTCTCGGCTGCCCAGCTGCACAGTGAGTAGAGCACGAACGGTTGCCGTCTGCTCCCACAGTCGAAGAGCCAGGAGGGAAAGCTGGTGAAAGCTTAGGGTTAGGGTTAGGGTTAGGGTTAGGGTTAGGGTTAGCGTTAGGTGTCAGGGTTAGGGGTTAGGGTTACGGTTAGGGTTAGGGTTAGGGGTAGGGTTAGGGTTAGGGGTTAGGGTTAGGGTTAGGGTTAGGGTTAGGTTTAGGGTTAGGGTTAGGGTTAGGGGTAGGGTTAGGGTTAGGCTTAGGGTTAGGGTTGGGTTAGGGTTAGGGTTAGGGTTAAGGTTAGGGTTAGGGTTGCCGTCTGCTCCCACAGTCGAAGAGCCAGGAGGGAAAGCATGTGCGGGGCATCTTCAGCACACAGTCAGCTTTGCAATGCTGTCACCATTATTGCTGTCACTCCTCGGTTTCATACCTAAAAGTACATTTGAATGCAAAATCTCCAAAGCTGCTTCTCAGCTGCCCAGCAGCACAGCGATTAGTGCACGAACTTCTGGCTTCTGCTCCCAGATACGAAGATCCGGGAGGGAAAGCATGTGCTGGGCATCTGCAGCACACAGTCAGCTTTGCAACGGTGTCACCATCATTGCTGTCGCTCCTCGCTTTCATACCTAAAGGTCCATTTGAATGCACCCTCTTCGGAGCTTGCTCTCGGCTGCCCAGCAGCACAGTGAGCAGAGCACGAACGGTTGCCGTCTGCTAGCACAGTGGAGGAGCCAGGAGGGAAAGCAGGTGCTGGGCATCTTCAGCACACAGTCAGCTTTGCAACAGTGTCACCATTATTGCTGTCGCTTCTCGCTTTCATACCTAAACGTCCATTTGAAAGCACCCTCTTCGGAGCTTGCTCTCGGCTGCCCAGCAGCACAGTGAGTAGAGCACGAACAGTTGCCGTCTGCTCCCACAATCGAAGAGCCAGGAGGGAAAGCTGGTGAAAGCTTAGGGTTAGGGGTTAGGGTTAGGGTTAGGTTTAGGGTTAGCGTTAGCGGTTAGGGTTAGGGGTTAAGGTTAGGGTTAGGGTTAGGGTTAGGGGTAGGGTTAGGGTTAGGGGTTAGGGTTAGGGTTAGGGTTAGGGTTAGGGTTAAGGTTAGGGTTAGGGTTGCCGTCTGCTCCCACAGTCGAAGAGCCAGGAGGGAAAGCATGTGCAGGGCATCTTCAGCACACAGTCAGCTTTGCAATGCTGTCACCATTATTGCTGTCACTCCTTGGTTTCATACCTAATAGTACATTTGAATGCAAAATCTCCAAAGCTGCTTCTCATCTGCCCAGTAGCACAGCGATTAGTGCACGAAATTCTGGCTTCTGCTCCCGGATCCGAAGAGCCGGGAGGGAAAGCATGTGCTGGGCATCTTCAGCACACAGTCAGCTTTGCAACGGTGTCGCCATCATTGCTGTCGCTCCTCGCTTTCATACCTAAAGGTCCATTTGAATGCACCCTCTTCGGAGCTTGCTCTCGGCTGCCCAGCAGCACAGTGAGTAGAGCACGAACCGTTGCCGTCTGCTCCCACAGTCGAAGAGCCAGGAGGGAAAGCATGTGCTGGGCATCTTCAGCACACAGTTAGCTTTGCAACGGTGTCACCATCATTGCTGTCGCTCCTCGGTTTCATACCTAAAAGTCCACTCGAATGCAACCTCTACGAAGCTTGCTCTGAGCTGCCAAGTAGCACAGCGATTAGAGCACGAACGTCTGGCCTCTGCTCCCAGAGCAGAAGAGCCAGGAGGGAAAGCATGGGCTGGGCATCTTCAGCACACAGTCAGCTTTGCAACGGTGTCACCATCATTGCTGTCGCTCCTCGGTGTCATACCTAAAGGTCCATTTGAATGCACCCTCTTCGGAGCTTGCTCTCGGCTGCCCAGCAGCACAGTGAGTAGAGCACGAACAGTTGCCGTCTGCTCCCACAGTCGAAGAGCCAGGAGGGAAAGCTGGTGCTCTGAATCTTCTGCACACAGTCAGCTTTGCAACAGTGCCTCCATCATTGCTGTCGCTCCTCACTTTCATACCGAGAAGTTCATTTGAATCCAGCTTCTCTGCTCGTTGCTCTTGGCTTCCGAGCAGCACAGTCAGTAGAGCACGAACGTCTGACCTATGCTCTCAGAGCCGAAGAGCCAGGAGGGAAAGCATGTGCGGGGCATCTTCAGCACACAGTCAGCTTTGAATTCTGTCACCATTATTGCTGTCACTCCTCGGTTTCATACCTAAAAGTACATTTGAATGCAACCTCTCCAAAGCTGCTTCTCAGCTGCCCAGTAGCTCAGCGATTAGTGCACGAACGTCTGGCCTCTGCTCCCAGAGCCGAAGAGCCAGGACGGAAAGCATGAGCTGGGTATCTTCAGCACACAGTCAGCTTTGCAACGGTGTCACCATCATTGCTGTCGCTCCTCGGTTTCATACCTAAACGCCCATTTGAAAGCACCCTCTTCGGAGCTTGCTCTCGGCTGCCCAGCTGCACAGTGAGTAGAGCACGAACAGTTGCCGTCTGCTCCCACAATCGAAGAGCCAGGAGGGAAAGCTGGTGAAAGCTTAGGGTTAGGGTTGGGGTTAGGGTTCGGGTTAGGGTTAGGGTTAGGGGTTAGGGTTAGGGGTTAGGGTTAGGTTTAGGGTTAGGGTTAGGGTTAGGGGTTAGGGTTAGGGTTAGGGTTATGGTTAGGGTTAGGGTAGGGTTAGGGTTAGGGTTATGGTTAGGGTTAGGGTTAGGGTTAGGGTTGGGTTAGGGTTAGGGTTAGGGTTAGGGTTAGGGTTGCCGTATACTCCCACAGTCGAAGAGCCAGGAGGGAAAGCATGTGCGGGGCATCTTCAGCACACAGTCAGCTTTGCAACAGTGTCACCATTATTGCTGTCACTCCTCGGTTTCATACCTAAAAGTACATTTGAATGCAACCTCTCCAAAGCTGCTTCTCAGCTGCCCAGTAGCACAGCGATTAGTGCACGAACTTCTTGCTTCTTCTCCCAGATCCGAAGAGCCGGGAGGGAAAGCATGTGCTGGGCATCTTCAGCACACAGTCAGCTTTGCAACGGTGTCACCATCATTGCTGTCGCTCCTCGCTTTCATACCTGAAGGTCCATTTGAATGCACCGTCTACGGAGCTTGCTCTCGGCTGCCCAGCAGCACAGTGAGTAGAGCACGAACGGTTGCCGTCTGCTAGCACAGTGGATGAGCCAGGAGGGAAAGCATGTGCTGGGCATCTTCAGCACACAGTCAGCTTTGCAACGGTGTCACCATCATTGCTGTCGCTCCTCGCTTTCATATCTAAAGGTCCATTTGAAAGCACCCTCTTCGGAGTTTTCTCTCGGCTGCCGAGCAGCACAGTGAGTAGAGCACGAACAGTTGCCGTCTGCTCCCACAATCGAAGAGCCAGGAGGGAAAGCTGGTGCTCTGAATCTTCTGCACACAGTCAGCTTTGACCCAGTGCGTCCATCATTGCTGTCGCTCCTCACTTTCATACCTAGAAGTTCATTTGAATCCAACTTCTCTGCTCGTTGCTCTTGTCTGCCCTGCAGCACAGTCAGCAGAGCATGAACGTCTGGCCTCTGCTTCCAGAGCCGAAGAGCCTGGAGGGAAAGCATGTGCTGGGCATCTTCACCACACAGTCAGCTTTGCAACGGTGTCGCCATCATTGCTGTCGCTCCTCGGTTTCATATGTAAAAGTCCATTTGAATGCAACGTCTCCAAAGCTTGTTCTCGGCTGCCCAGGGGCACAGTGATTAGTGCATGAACGTCTGGCCTCTGCTCTTAGAGCCGAAGAGCCAGGATGGAAAACATGTGCTGGGCATCTTCAGCACACAGTCAGCTTTGCAACGGTGTCACCATCATTGCTGTCGCTCCTCGCTTTCATACTTAAAAGTCCATTTGAGTGCAACGTCTCCAAAGCTTGTTCTCGGCTGCCCGGGGGCGGAGCGATTAGTGCACGAACTTCTGGCTTCTGCTCCCACAGTCGAAGAGCCAGGAGGGAAAGCATGTCCTGGTCATCTTCAGCACACAGTCAGCTTTGCAACGGTGTCACCATCATTGCTGTCGCTCCTCGCTTTCATACCTAAAGGTCCATTTGAATGCACCCTCTTCGGAGCTTGCTCTCGGCTGCCCAGCAGCACAGTGAGTAGAGCACGAACAGTTGCCGTCTGCTCCCACAATCGAAGAGCCAGGAGGGAAAGCTGGTGAAAGCTTAGGGTTAGGGTTAGGGTTAGGGTTAGGGTTAGGGTTAGGGTTAGGGTTAGGGTTGCCGTATGCTCCCACAGTCGAAGAGCCAGGAGGGAAAGCATGTGCTGGGCATCTTCAGCACACAGTCAGCTTTGCAATTCTGTCACCATTATTGCGGTCACTCCTCGGTTTCATACCTAAAAGTACATTAGAATGCAACCTCTCCAAAGCTTCTTCTCAGCTGCCCAGTAGCACAGCGATTAGTGCACGAACTTCTGGCTTCTGCTCCCAGATCCGAAGAGCCAGGAGGGAAAGCATGTGCTGGGCATCTTCAGCACACAGTCAGCTTTGCAACGGTGTCACCATCATTGCTGTCGCTCCTTGCTTTCATACTTAAAAGTCCATTTGAGTGCAACCTCTGCGATGCTTGTTCTCGGCTGCCCAGGGCAGAGCGATTAGTGCATGAACGTCTGGCTTCTGCTCCCAGATCCGAAGAGCCAGGAGGGAAAGCATGTGCTGGGCATCTTCAGCACACAGTCAGCTTTGCAACGGTGTCACCATCATTGCTGTCGCTCCTCGGTGTCATACCTAAAGGTCCATTTGAATGCACCCTCTTCGGAGCTTGCTCTCGGCTGCCGAGCAGCACAGTGAGTAGAGCACGAACGGTTGCCGTCTGCTGTCAGAGCCGAAGAGCCAGGAGGGAAAGCATGTGCTGGGCATCTTCAGCACACAGTCAGCTTTGCAACGGTGTCACCATCATTGCTGTCGCTCCTCGTTGTCATGCCTATAGGTCCATTTGAATGCACCCTCTTCGGAGCTTGCTCTCGGCTGCCCAGCAGCACAGTGAGTAGAGCACGAGCAGTTGCCGTCTGCTCCCACAATCGAAGAGCCAGGAGGGAAAGCTGGTGCTCTGAATCTTCTGCACACAGTCAGCTTTGACCCAGTGCGTCCATCATTGCTGTCGCTCCTCACTTTCATACCTAGAAGTTCATTTGAATCCAACTTCTCTGCTCGTTGCTCTTTGCTGCCCAGCAGCAGAGTCAGTAGAGCATGAACGTCTGGCCTCTGCTCTCAGAGCCGAAGAGCCAGGAGGGAAAGCATGTGCTGGGCATCTTCAGCACACAGTCAGCTTTGCAACGGTGTCACCATCATTGCTGTCGCTCCTCGGTTTCATATGTAAAAGTCCATTTGAATGCAACGTCTCCAAAGCTTGTTCTCGGCTGCCCAGGGGCACAGTGATTAGTGCATGAACGTCTGGCCTCTGCTCTTAGAGCCGAAGAGCCAGGATGGAAAACATGTGCTGGGCATCTTCAGCACACAGTCAGCTTTGCAACGGTGTCACCAACATTGCTGTCGCTCCTCGGTTTCATACTTAAAAGTCCATTTGAGTGCAACCTCCCCAAAGCTTGTTCTCGGCTGCCCAGGGGGAGAGCGATTAGTGCACGAACGTCTGGCTTCTGCTCCCAGATCCGAAGAGCCAGGAGGGAAAGCATGTGCTGGGCATCTTCAGCACACAGCCAGCTTTGCAACGGTGTCACCATCATTGCTGTCGCTCCTCGCTGTCATACCTAAACGTCCATTTGAAAGCACCCTCTTCGGAGCTTGCTCTCGGCTGCCCAGCAGCACAGTGTGAAGAGCACGAACAGTTGCCGTCTTCTCCGACAATAGAAGAGCCAGGAGGGAAAGCTGGTGCTCTGAATCTTCTGCACACAGTCAGTTTTGCAACAGTGCATCCATTTGAATGCACCCTCTTCGGAGCTTGCTCTCGGCTGCCGAGCAGCACAGTGAGTAGAGCACGAACGGTTGCCGTCTGCTGTCAGAGCCGAAGAGCCAGGAGGGAAAGCATGTGCTGGGCATCTTCAGCACACAGTCAGCTTTGCAACGGTGTCACCATCATTGCTGTCGCTCCTCGTTGTCATGCCTATAGGTCCATTTGAATGCACCCTCTTCGGAGCTTGCTCTCGGCTGCCCAGCAGCACAGTGAGTAGAGCACGAGCAGTTGCCGTCTGCTCCCACAATCGAAGAGCCAGGAGGGAAAGCTGGTGCTCTGAATCTTCTGCACACAGTCAGCTTTGACCCAGTGCGTCCATCATTGCTGTCGCTCCTCACATTCATACCGAGAAGTTCATTTGAATCCAGCTTCTCTGCTCGTTGCTCTTGGCTTCCGAGCAGCACAGTCAGTAGAGCACGAACGTCTGGCCTCTGCTCTCAGAGCCGAAGAGCCTGGAGGGAAAGCATGTGCGGGGCATCTTCAGCACACAGTCAGCTTTGCAACGGTGTCACCATCATTGCTGTCGCTCCTCGCTTTCATACCTAAAGGTCCATTTGAATGCAATCTCTTCGGAGCTTGCTCTCGGCTGCCCAGCAGCACAGTGAGTAGAGCATGAACGGTTGCCGTCTGCTCCCACAGTCGAAGAGCCAGGAGGGAAAGCATGTGCTGGGCATCTTCAGCACACAGTTAGCTTTGCAACGGTGTAACCATCATTGCTGTCGCTCCTCGGTTTCATACCTAAAAGTCCACTCGAATGCAACCTCTACGGAGCTTGCTCTGAGCTGCCAAGTAGCACAGCGATTAGAGCACGAACGTCTGGCCTCTGCTCCCAGAGCCGAAGAGCCCGGCGGGAAAGCATGTGCTGGGCATCTTCAGCACACAGTCAGCTTTGCAACGGTGTCACCATCATTGCTGTCGCTCCTCAGTTTCATGCTTAAAAGTCCATTTGAGTGCAACCTCTCCGAAGCTTGTTCTCGGCTGCCCAGGGGCAGAACGATTAGTGCACGAACGTCTGGCTTCTGCTGCCAGAGCCGAAGAGCCTGGAGGGAAAGAATGTGCTGGGCATCTTCAGCACACAGTCAGCTTTGCAATGCTGTCACCATTATTGCTGTCACTCCTCGGTTTCATACCTAAAAGTACATTTGAATGCAACCTCTCCAAAGCTGCTTCTCAGCTGCCCAGTAGCACAGCGATTAGTGCACGAACTTCTGGCTTCTGCTCCCAGATCCGAAGAGCCGGGAGGGAAAGCATGAGCTGGGCATCTTCAGCACACAGTCAGCTTTGCAATGGTGTCAATATCATTGCTGTCGCTCCTCGCTTTCATACCTAAAGGTCCATTTGAATGCACCCACTTCGGAGCTTGCTCTCGGCTGCCGAGCAGCACTGTGAGTAGAGCACGAACGGTTGCCGTCTGCTCCCACAGTCGAAGAGCCAGGAGGGAAAGCATGTGCTGGGCATCTTCAGCACACAGTTAGCTTTGCAACGGTGTCACCATCATTGCTGTCGCTCCTCGCTTTCATATGTAAAAGTCCACTAGAATGCAACCTCTACGGAGCTTGCTCTGAGCTGCCAAGTAGCACAGCGATTAGAGCACGAACGTCTGGCCTCTGCTCCCAGAGCCGAAGAGCCAGGAGAAAAAGCATGTGCTGGGCATCTTCAGCACACAGTCAGCTTTGCAACGGTGTCACCATCATTGCTGTCGCTCCTCGGTTTCATACTTAAAAGTCCATTTGAGTGCAACCTCTCCGAAGCTTTTTCTCGGCTGCCCAGGGGCAGAACGATTAGTGCACGAACGTCTGGCTTCTGCTCCCAGATCCGAAGAGCCAGGAGGGAAAGCAGGTGCTGGGCATCTTCAGCACACAGTCAGCTTTGCAACGGTGTCGCCATCATTGCTGTCGCTCCTCGCTTTCATACCTAAAGGTCTATTTGAATGCACCCTCTTCGGAGCTTGCTCTCGGCTGCCCAGCTGCACAGTGAGTAGAGCACGAACAGTTGCCGTCTGCTCCCACAATCGAAGAGCCAGGAGGGAAAGCTGGTGAAAGCTTAGGCCTAGGGTTAGGGTTAGGGTTAGGGTTAGGAGTTAGGGTTAGGGTTGGGGTTCGGGTTAGGGTTAGGGGTTAGGGTTAGGGTTAGGGTTTGGTTAGGGTTAGGGTTAGGGTTAGGGTTAGGGTAAGGGTTGCCGTCTGCTCCCACAGTCGAAGAGCCCGGAGGGAAAGCATGTGCGGGGCATCTTCAGCACACAGTCAGCTTTGCAACGGTGTCACCATCATTGCTGTCGCTCCTCGCTTTCATACTTAAAAGTCCATTTGAGTGCAACCTGTCCGGAGCTTGTTCTCGGCTGCCCAGGGGCAGAACGATTAGCGCACGAACGTCTGGCTTCTGCTCCCAGATCCGAAGAGCCAGGAGGGAAAGCATGTGCTGGGCATCTTCAGCACACAGTCAGCTTTGCAACGGTGTCACCATCATTGCTGTCGCTCCTCGCTTTCATACCTAAAGGTCCATTTGAATGCACCCTCTTCGGAGCTTGCTCTCGGCTGCCCAGCAGCACAGTGAGTAGAGCACAAACTGTTGCCGTCTGCTAGCACAGTGGAGGAGCCAGGAGGGAAAGCATGTGCTGGGCATCTTCAGCACACAGTCAGCTTTGCAACAGTGCCTCTATCATTGCTGACGCTTTTCACTTTCATACCTAGAAGTTCATTTGAATCCACCTTCTCCGCTCATTGCTCTTGGCTGTCCAGCGGCACAGTCAGTAGAGCATGAACGTCTGGCCTCTGCTCCCAGAGCCGAAGAGCCAGGAGGGAAAGCATGTGCTGGGCATCTTCAGCACACAGTTAGCTTTGCAACGGTGTCACCATCATTGCTGTCGCTCCTCGCTTTCATACCTAAAAGTCCACTTGAATGCAACCTCTACGGAGCTTGCTCTGAGCTGCCAAGTAGCACAGCAATTAGAGCACAAACGTCTGACCTCTCCTCCCAGAGCCGAAGAGCCAGGAGGGAAAGCATGTGCTGGGCATCTTCAGCACACATTCAGCTTTGCAACGGTGTCACCATCATTGCTGTCGCTCCTCGCTTTCATACCTAAAGGTCCATTTGAATGCACCCTCTTCGGAGCTTGCTCTCGGCTGCCCAGCTGCACAGTGAGTAGAGCAAGAACAGTTGCCGTCTGCTCCCACAATCGAAGAGCCAGGAGGGAAAGCTGGTCCTCTGAATCTTCTGCACACAGTCAGCTTTGCAACAGTGCCTCCATCATTGCTGTCGCTCCTCACTTTCATACCGAGAAGTTCATTTGAATCCAACTTCTCAGCTCGTTGCTCTTGGCTGCCCAGCAGCACAGTCAGTAGAGCACGAACGTCTGGCCTCTGCTCTCAGAGCCGAAGAGCCCGGAGAGAAAGCATGTGCTGGGCATCTTCAGCACACAGTCAGCTTTGCAACGGTGTCACCATCATTGCTGTCGCTCCTCGCTTTCATACCTAAAGGTCCATTTGAATGCACCCTCTTAGGAGCTTGCTCTCGGCTGCCGAGCAGCACAGTGAGTAGAGCACGAACGGTTGCCGTCTGCTCCCACAGTCGAAGAGCCAGGAGGGAAAGCATGTGCTGGGCATCTTCAGCACACAGTCAGCTTTGCAACGGTGTCACCATCATTGCTGTCGCTCCTCGGTTTCATACCTAAAAGTCCACTAGAATGCAACCTCTACGGAGCTTGCTCTGAGCTGCCAAGTAGCACAGCAATTAGAGCACGAACGTCTGGCCTCTGCTCCCAGAGCCGAAGAGCCAGGAGGGAAAGCATGTGCTGGGCATCTTCAGCACACAGTCAGCTTTGCAACGGTGTCACCATCATTGCTGTCGCTCCTCGGTTTCATACTTAAAAGTCCATTTGAGTGCAACCTCTCCGAAGCTTGTTCTCGGCTGCCCAGGGGCAGAACGATTAGTGCACGAACGTCTGGCTTCTGCTCCCAGATCCGAAGAGCCAGGAGGGAAAGCATGTGCTGGGCATCTTCAACACACAGTCAGCTTTGCAACGGTGTCACCATCATTGCTGTCGCTCCTCGCTTTCATACCTAAAGGTCCATTTGAATGCACCCCCTTCGGAGCTTGCTCTCGGCTGCCCAGCAGCACAGTGAGTAGAGCACGAACGGTTGCCGTGAGCTAGCACAGTGGAGGAGCCAGGAGGGAAAGCATGTGCTGGGCATCTTCAGCACACAGTCAGCTTTGCAACGGTGTCACCATTATTGCTGTCGCTCCTCGCTTTCATACCTAAAGGTCCATTTGAATGCACCCTCTTCGGAGCTTGCTCTCGGCTGCCCAGCTGCACAGTGAGTAGAGCAAGAACAGTTGCCGTCTGCTCCCACAATCGAAGAGCCAGGAGGGAAAGCTGGTGCTCTGAATCTTCTGCACACAGTCAGCTTTGCAACAGTGCCTCCATCATTGCTGTCGCTCCTCACTTTCATACCGAGAAGTTCATTTGAATCCAACTTCTCTGCTCGTTGCTCTTGGCCGCCCAGCAGCACAGTCAGTAGAGCACGAACGTCTGGCCACTGTTCCCAGAGCCGAAGAGCCAGGAGGGAAAGCATGTGCTGGGCATCTTCAGCACACAGTCAGCTTTGCAACAGTGCCTCCATCATTGCTGACGCTTTTCGCTTTCATACCTAGAAGTTCATTTGAATCCACCTTCTCCGCTCATTGCTCTTGGCTGTCCAGCGGCACAGTCAGTAGAGCATGAACGTCTGGCCACTGCTCCCAGAGCCGAAGAGCCAGTAGGGAAAGCATGTGCTGGGCATCTTCAGCACACAGTCAGCTTTGCAACGGTGTCACCATCATTGCTGTCGCTCCTCGCTTTCATACCTAAAGGTCCATTTAAATGCACCCTCTTCGGAGCTTGCTCTCGGCTGCCGAGGCAGCACAGTGAGTAGAGCACGAACGGTTGCCGTCTGCTGTCAGAGCCGAAGAGCCAGGAGGGAAAGCATGTGCTGGGCATATTCAGCACACAGTCAGCTTTGCAACGGTGTCACCATCATTGCTGTCGCTCCTCGGTGTCATACCTAAAGGTCCATTTGAATGCACCCTCTTCGGAGCTTGCTCTCGGCTGCCCAGCAGCACAGTGAGTAGAGCACGAGCAGTTGCCGTCTGCTCCCACAATCGAAGAGCCAGGAGGGAAAGCTGGTGCTCTGAATCTTCTGCACACAGTCAGCTTTGACCCAGTGCATCCATCATTGCTGTCGCTCCTCACTTTCATGCCTAGAAGTTCATTTGAATCCAACTTCTCTGCTCGTTGCTCTTTGCTGCCCAGCAGCACATTCAGTAGAGCATGAACGTCTGGCCTCTGCTCTCAGAGCCGAAGAGCCCGGAGGGAAAGCATGTGCTGGGCATCTTCAGCACACAGTCAGCTTTGCAACGGTGTCACCATCATTGCTGTCGCTCCTCGGTTTCATATGTAAAAGTCCATTTGAATGCAACGTCTCCAAAGCTGCTTCTCAGCTGCCCAGGGGCACAGTGATTAGTGCATGAACGTCTGGCCTCTGCTCTTAGAGCCGAAGAGCCAGGATGGAAAACATGTGCTGGGCATCTTCAGCACACAGTCAGCTTTGCAACGGTGTCACCAACATTGCTGTCGCTCCTCGGTTTCATACTTAAAAGTCCATTTGAGTGCAACCTCCCCAAAGCTTGTTCTCGGCTGCCCAGGGGGAGAGCGATTAGTGCACGAACGTCTGGCTTCTGCTCCCAGATCCGAAGAGCCAGGAGGGAAAGCATGTGCTGGGCATCTTCAGCACACAGCCAGCTTTGCAACGGTGTCACCATCATTGCTGTCGCTCCTCGCTGTCATACCTAAACGTCCATTTGAAAGCACCCTCTTCGGAGCTTGCTCTCGGCTGCCCAGCAGCACAGTGTGAAGAGCACGAACAGTTGCCGTCTGCTCCGACAATAGAAGAGCCAGGAGGGAAAGCTGGTGCTCTGAATCTTCTGCACACAGTCAGTTTTGCAACAGTGCCTCCATCATTGCTGTCGCTCCTCACATTCATACCGAGAAGTTCATTTGAATCCAGCTTCTCTGCTCGTTGCTCTTGGCTTCCGAGCAGCACAGTCAGTAGAGCACGAACGTCTGGCCTCTGCTCTCAGAGCCGAAGAGCCTGGAGGGAAAGCATGTGCTGGGCATCTTCAGCACACAGTGAGCTTTGCAACGGTGTAACCATCATTGCTGTCGCTCCTCGCTTTCATACCTAAAGGTCCATTTGAATGCAATCTCTTCGGAGCTTGCTCTCGGCTGCCCAGCAGCACAGTGAGTAGAGCATGAACGGTTGCCGTCTGCTCCCACAGTCGAAGAGCCAGGAGGGAAAGCATGTGCTGGGCATCTTCAGCACACAGTTAGCTTTGCAACGGTGTAACCATCATTGCTGTCGCTCCTCGGTTTCATACCTAAAAGGCCACTCGAATGCAACCTCTACGGAGCTTGCTCTGAGCTGCCAAGTAGCACAGCGATTAGAGCACGAACGTCTGGCCTCTGCTCCCAGAGCCGAAGAGCCCGGCGGGAAAGCATGTGCTGGGCATCTTCAGCACACAGTCAGCTTTGCAACGGTGTCACCATCATTGCTGTCGCTCCTCAGTTTCATGCTTAAAAGTCCTTTTGAGTGCAACCTCTCCGAAGCTTGTTCTCGGCTGCCCAGGGGCAGAACGATTAGTGCACGAACGTCTGGCTTCTGCTGCCAGAGCCGAAGAGCGAGGAGGGAAAGAATGTGCTGCGCATCTTCAGCACACAGTCAGCTTTGCAATGCTGTCACCATTATTGCTGTCACTCCTCGGTTTCATAAATAAAAGTACATTTGAATGCAACCTCTCCAAAGCTGCTTCTCAGCTGCCCAGTAGCACAGCGATTAGTGCACGAACTTCTGGCTTCTGCTCCCAGATCCGAAGAGCCGGGAGGGAAAGCATGAGCTGGGCATCTTCAGCACACAGTCAGCTTTGCAACGGTGTCACCATCATTGCTGTCGCTCCTCGCTTTCATACCTAAAGGTCCATTTGAATGCACCCACTTCGGAGCTTGCTCTCGGCTGCCCAGCAGCACTGTGAGTAGAGCACGAACGGTTGCCGTCTGCTGCCAGAGCCGAAGAGCCAGGAGGGAAAGCATGTGCTGGGCATCTTCAGCACACAGTCAGCTTTGCAACGGTGTCACCATCTTTGCTGTTGCTCCTCGGTGTCATACCTAAAGGTCCATTTGAATGCACCCTCTTCGGAGCTTGCTCTCGGCTGCCCAGCTGCACAGTGAGTAGAGCACGAACAGTTGCCGTCTGCTCCCACAATCGAAGAGCCAGGAGGGAAAGCTGGTGCTCTGAATCTTCTGCACACAGTCAGCTTTGCAACAGTGCCTCCATCATTGCTGTCGCTCCTCCCTTTCATACCGAGAAGTTCATTTGAATCCAACGTCTCTGCTCGTTGCTCTTGGCCGCCCAGCAGCACAGTCAGTAGAGCACGAACGTCTGGCCTCTGCTCTCAGAGCCGAAGAGCCCGGAGGGAAAGCATGTGCTGGGCATCTTCAGCACACAGTCAGCTTTGCAACGGTGTCACCATCATTGCTGTCGCTCCTCGCTTTCATACCTAAAGGTCCATTTGAATGCACCCACTTCGGAGCTTGCTCTCGGCTGCCCAGCAGCACAGTGAGTAGAGCACGAACGGTTGCCGTCTGCTCCCACAGTCGAAGAGCCAGGAGGGAAAGCATGTGCTGGGCATCTTCAGCACACAGTTAGCTTTGCAACGGTGTCACCATCATTGCTGTCGCTCCTCGGTTTCATATCTAAAAGTCCACTAGAATGCAACCTCTACGGATCTTGCTCTGAGCTGCCAAGTAGCACAGCGATTAGAGCACGAACGTCTGGCCTCTGCTCCCAGAGCCGAAGAGGCAGGAGAAAAAGCATGTGCTGGGCATTTTCAGCACACAGTCAGCTTTGCAACGGTGTCACCATCATTGCTGTCGCTCCTCGCTTTCATACTTAAAAGTCCATTTGAGTGCAACCTCTCCGAAGCTTGTTCTCGGCTGCCCAGGGGCAGAACGATTAGTGCACGAACGTCTGGCTTCTGCTCCCAGATCCGAAGAGCCAGGAGGGAAAGCAGGTGCTGGGCATCTTCAGCACACAGTCAGCTTTGCAACGGTGTCACCATCATTGCTTTCACTCCTCGGTTTCATACCTAAAAGTACATTTGAATGCACCCTCTTCGGAGCTTGCTCTCGGCTGCCCAGCTGCACAGTGAGTAGAGCACGAACAGTTGCCGTCTGCTCCCACAATCGAAGAGCCAGGAGGGAAAGCTGGTGCTCTGAATCTTCTGCACACAGTCAGCTTTGCAACAGTGCCTCCATCATTGCTGTCGCTCCTCCCTTTCATACCGAGAAGTTCATTTGAATCCAACGTCTCTGCTCGTTGCTCTTGGCTGCCCAGCAGCACAGTCAGTAGAGCACGAACATCTGGCCTCTGCTCTCAGAGCCGAAGAGCCCGGAGGGAAAGAATGTGCTGGGCATCTTCAGCACACAGTCAGCTTTGCAACGGTGTCACCATCATTGCTGTCGCTCCTCGCTTTCATACCTAAAGGTCCATTTGAATGCACCCTCTTCGGAGCTTGCTCTTGGCTGCCCAGCAGCACAGTGAGTAGAGCACGAACGGTTGCCGTATGCTAGCACAGTGGAGGAGCCAGGAGGGAAAGAATGTGCTGGGCATCTTCAGCACACAGTCAGCTTTGCAACGGTGTCACCATCATTGCTGTCGCTCCTCGCTTTCATACCTAAAGGTCCATTTGAATGCACCCTCTTCGGAGCTTGCTCTCGGCTGCCCAGCTGCACAGTGAGTAGAGCACGAACAGTTGCCGTCTGCTCCCACAATCGAAGAGCCAGGAGGGAAAGCTGGTGAAAGCTTAGGCTTAGGGTTAGGGTTAGGGTT
>NW_026893153.1:2500-15000 GCF_033815535.1 Pezoporus flaviventris | reverse complement strand
GAGGGAAAGCTGGTGAAAGCTTAGGCTTAGGGTTAGGGTTAGGGTTAGGGTTAGGGTTAGGGGTTAGGGTAAAGTTAGGGTTAGGGTTAGGGTTAGGGTTAGGGTTAGGGTTGGGTTAGGGTTAGGGTTACGGTTAGGGTTAGGGTTAGGGTTAGGTTTGCCGTCTGCTCCCACAGTCGAAGAGCCAGGAGGGAAAGCATGTGCGGGGCATCTTCAGCACACAGTCTGCTTTGTAATGCTGTCACCATTATTGCTTTCACTCCTCGGTTTCATACCTAAAAGTACATTTGAATGCACCCTCTTCGGAGCTTGCTCTCGGCTGCCCAGCTGCACAGTGAGTAGAGCAAGAACAGTTGCCGTCTGCTCCCACAATCGAAGAGCCAGGAGGGAAAGCTGGTGCTCTGAATCTTCTGCACACAGTCAGCTTTGCAACAGTGCCTCCATCATTGCTCTCGCTCCTCACTTTCATACCGAGAAGTTCATTTGAATCCAACTTCTCTGCTCGTTGCTCTTGGCCGCCCAGCAGCACAGTCAGTAGAGCACGAACGTCTGGCCTCTGCTCTCAGAGCCGAAGAGCCCGGAGGGAAAGCATGTGCTGGGCATCTTCAGCACACAGTCAGCTTTGCAACGGTGTCACCATCATTGCTGTCGCTCCTCGCTTTCATACCTAAAGGTCCATTTGAATGCACCCTCTCCGAAGCTTGCTCTCGGCTGCCCAGCAGCACAGTGAGTAGAGCATGAACGGTTGCCGTCTGCTCCCACAGTCGAAGAGCCAGGAGGGAAAGCATGTGATGGGCATCTTCAGCACACAGTTAGCTTTGCAACGGTGTCACCATCATTGCTGTCACTCCTCGGTTTCATACCTAAAAGTCCACTAGAATGCAACCTCTGCGGAGCTTGCTCTGAGCTGCCAAGTAGCACAGCAATTAGAGCACGAACGTCTGGCCTCTGCTCCCAGAGCCGAAGAGCCAGGTGGGAAAGCATGTGCTGGGCATCTTCAGCACACACTCAGCTTTGCAACGGTGTCACCATCATTGCTGTCGCTCCTCGGTGTCATACCTAAAGGTCCATTTGAATGCACCCTCTTCGGAGCTTGCTCTCGGCTGCCCTGCTGCACAGTGAGTAGAGCACAAACAGTTGCCGTCTGCTCCCACAATCGAAGAGCCAGGAGGGAAAGCTGGTGCTCTGAATCTTCTGCACACAGTCAGCTTTGACCCAGTGCGTCCATCATTGCTGTCGCTCCTCCCTTTCATACCTAGAAGTTCATTTGAATCCAACTTCTCTGCTCGTTGCTCTTGGCTGCCCAGCAGCACAGTCAGTAGAGCATGAACGTCTGGCCTCTGCTCCCAGAGTCGAAGAGCCCGGAGGGAAAGCATGTGCTGGGCATCTTCAGCACACAGTCAGCTTTGCAACGGTGTCACCATCATTGCTGTCGCTCCTCGGTTTCATATGTAAAAGTCCATTTGAATGCAACGTCTCCAAAGCTTGTTCTCGGCTGCCCAGGGGCAGAACGATTAGTGCACGAACGTCTGGCCTCTGCTCTTAGAGCCGAAGAGCCAGGAGGGAAAGCATGTGCTGGGCATCTTCAGCACACAGTCAGCTTTGCAACGGTGTCACCATCATTGCTGACGCTCCTCGGTTTTATACTTAAAAGTCCATTTGAGTGCAACCTCTCCGAAGCTTGTTCTCGGCTGCCCAGGGGCAGAGCGATTAGTGCACGAACTTCTGCCTTCTGCTCCCAGATCCGAAGAGCCTGGAGGGAAAGCATGTGCTGGGCATCTTCAGCACACAGTCAGCTTTGCAACGGTGTCACCATCATTGCTGTCGCTCCTCGCTTTCATACTTAAAAGTCCATTTGAGTGCAACCTCTCCGAAGCTTGTTCTCGGCTGCCCAGGGGCAGAACGATTAGTGCACGAACGTCTGGCTTCTGCTCCCAGATCCGAAGAGCCAGGAGGGAAAGCATGTGCTGGGCATCTTCAGCACACAGTCAGCTTTGCAACGGTGTCACCATCATTGCTGTCGCTCCTCGCTTTCATACCTAAAGGTCCATTTGAATGCACCCTCTTCGGAGCTTGCTCTCGGCTGCCCAGCTGCACAGTGAGTAGAGCACGAACAGTTGCCGTCTGCTCCCACAATCGAAGAGCCAGGAGGGAAAGCTGGTGAAAGCTTAGGGTTAGGGTTAGGGTTAGGGTTAGGGTTAGGGTTAGGGTTAGGGGTTAGGGTAAGGTTAGGGTTAGGGTTAGGGGTTAGGTTTAGGGTTAGGGTTATGGTTAGTTTTAGGGTTAGGGTTAGGGTTAGGGGTAGGGTTAGGGGTAGGGTTAGGGTTAGGTTTAGGGTTAGGGTTAGGGGTAGGGGTAGGGTTAGGGTTAGGGTTAGGGTTAGGGTTAGGGTTGGGTTAGGGTTAGGGTTAGGGTTAGGGTTAGGGTTAGGGTTGCCGTCTGCCCCCACAGTCGAAGAGCCAGGAGGGAAAGCATGTGCGGGGCATCTTCAGCACAGAGTCTGCTTTGCAATGCTGTCACCATTATTGCTGTCACTCCTCGGTTTCATACCTAAAAGTACATTTGAATGCACCCTCTCCAAAGCTGCTTCTCATCTGCCCAGTAGCACAGCGATTTGTGCACGAACTTCTGGATTCTGCTCTCAGAGCCGAAGAGCCGGGAGGGAAAGCATGTGCTGGGCATCTTCAGCACACACTCAGCTTTGCAACGGTGTCACCATCATTGCTGTCGCTCCTCGGTTTCATACTTAAAAGTCCATTTGAGTGCACCCTCTCCGAAGCTTGCTCTCGGCTGCCCAGCAGCACAGTGAGTAGAGCACGAACGGTTGCCGTCTGCTCCCACAGTCGAAGAGCCAGGAGGGAAAGAATGTGCGGGGCATCTTCAGCACAGAGTCTGCTTTGCAATGCTGTCACCATTATTGCTGTCACTCCTCCGTTTCATATCTAAAATTCCATTTGAGTGCAACCTCTCCGAAGCTTGTTCTCGGCTGCCCAGGGGCAGAACGATTAGTGCACGAACGTCTGGCTTCTGCTCCCAGATCCGAAGAGCCAGGAGGGAAAGCATGTGCTGGGCATCTTCAGCACACAGTCAGCTTTGCAACGGTGTCACCATCATTGCTGTCGCTCCTCGCTTTCATAACTAAAGGTCCATTTGAATGCACCCTCTTCGGAGCTTGCTCTCGGCTGCCCAGCTGCACAGTGAGTAGAGCAAGAACAGTTGCCGTCTGCTCCCACAATCGAAGAGCCAGGAGGGAAAGCTGGTGCTCTGAATCTTCTGCACACAGTCAGCTTTGCAACAGTGCCTCCATCATTGCTGTCGCTCCTCACTTTCATACCGAGAAGTTCATTTGAATCCAACTTCTCTGCTCGTTGCTCTTGGCTGCCCAGCAGCACAGTCAGTAGAGCACGAACGTCTGGCCTCTGCTCTCAGAGCCGAAGAGCCCGGAGGGAAAGCATGTGCTGGGCATCTTCAGCACACAGTCAGCTTTGCAACGGTGTCACCATCATTGGTGTCGCTCCTCGCTTTCATACCTAAAGGTCCATTTGAATGCACCCTCTCCGAAGCTTGCTCTCGGCTGCCCAGCAGCACAGTGAGTAGAGCACGAACGGTTGCCGTCTGCTCCCACAGTCGAAGAGCCAGGAGGGAAAGCATGTGCTGGGCATCTTCAGCACACAGTTAGCTTTGCAACGGTGTCACCATCATTGCTGTCACTCCTCGGTTTCATACCTAAAAGTCCACTAGAATGCAACCTCTGCGGAGCTTGCTCTGAGCTGCCAAGTAGCACAGCAATTAGAGCACGAACGTCTGGCCTCTGCTCCCAGAGCCGAAGAGCCAGGTGGGAAAGCATGTGCTGGGCATCTTCAGCACACAGTCAGCTTTGCAACGGTGTCACCATCATTGCTGTCGCTCCTCGCTTTCATACCTAAAGGTCCATTTGAATGCACCCTCTTCGGAGCTTGCTCTCGGCTGCCCTGCTGCACAGTGAGTAGAGCACAAACAGTTGCCGTCTGCTCCCACAGTCGACGAGCCAGGAGGGAAAGCTGGTGCTCTGAATCTTCTGCACACAGTCAGCTTTGACCCAGTGCGTCCATCATTGCTGTCGCTCCTCACTTTCATACCTAGAAGTTCATTTGAATCCAACTTCTCTGCTCGTTTCTCTTGGCTGCCCAGCAGCACAGTCAGTAGAGCATGAACGTCTGGCCTCTGCACCCAGAGCCGAAGAGCCCGGAGGGAAAGCATGTGCTGGGCATCTTCAGCACACAGTCAGCTTTGCAACGGTGTCACCATCATTGCTGTCGCTCCTCGCTTTCATACTTAAAAGTCCATTTGAGTGCAACCTCTCCGAAGCTTGTTCTCGGCTGCCCAGGGGCAGAGCTATTAGTGCAAGAAATTCTGGCTTCTGCTCCCAGATCCGAAGAGCCGGGAGGGAAAGCATGTGCTGGGCATCTTCAGCACACAGTCAGCTTTGCAACAGTGCCTCCATCATTGCTGACGCTTTTCGCTTTCATACCTAGAAGTTCATTTGAATCCACCTTCTCCGCTCATTGCTCTTGGCTGTCCAGCGGCACAGTCAGTAGAGCATGAAGGTCTGGCCTCTGCTCCCAGAGCCGAAGAGCCAGGAGGGAAAGCATGTGCTGGGCATCTTCAGCACACAGTTAGCTTTGCAACGGTGTCACCATCATTGCTGTCGCTCCTCGGTTTCATACCTAAAAGTCCACTAGAATGCAACCACTACGGAGCTTGCTCTGAGCTGCCAAGTAGCACAGCAATTAGAGCACGAACGTCTGGCCTCTGCTCCCAGAGCCGAAGAGCCAGGAGGGAAAGCATGTGCTGGGCATCTTCAGCACACAGTCAGCTTTGCAACGGTGTCACCATCATTGCTGTCGCTCCTCGCTTTCATACCTAAAGGTCCATTTGAATGCACCCTCTTCGGAGCTTGCTCTCGGCTGCCCAGCTGCACAGTGAGTAGAGCACGAGCAGTTGCCGTCTGCTCCCACAATCGAAGAGCCAGGAGGGAAAGCATGTGCTGGGCATCTTCAGCACACAGTCAGCTTTGCAACAGTGCCTCCATCATAGCTGACGCTCCTCACTTTCATACCTAGAAGTTCATTTGAATCCACCTTCTCCGCTCATTGCTCTTGGCTGCCCAGCGGCACAGTCAGTAGAGCATGAACGTCTGGCCTCTGCTCCCAGAGCCGAAGAGCCCGGAGGGAAAGCATGTGCTGGGCATCTTCAGCACACAGTCAGCTTTGCAACGGTGTCACCGTCATTGCTGTCGCTCCTCGGTTTCATATGTAAAAGTCCATTTGAATGCAACGTCTCCAAAGCTTGTTCTCGGCTGCCCAGGGGCACAGTGATTAGTGCATGAACGTCTGTCCTCTGCGCTTAGAGCAGAAGAGCCAGGAGGGAAAACATGTGCTGGGCATCTTCAGCACACAGTCAGCTTTGCAACGGTGTCACCATCATTGCTGTCGCTCCTCGCTCTCTTTCCTAAACGTCCATTTGAAAGCACCCTCTTCGGAGCTTGCTCTCGGCTGCCCAGCAGCACAGTGAGTAGAGCACGAACGGTTGCCGTCTGCTCCCACAGTCGAAGAGCCAGGAGGGAAAGCATGTGCTGGGCATCTTCAGCACACAGTCAGCTTTGCAACGATGTCACCATCATTGCTGTCGCTCCTCGCTTTCATACCTAAAGGTCCATTTGAATGCACCCTCTTCGGAGCTTGCTCTCGGCTGCTGAGCAGCACAGTGAGTAGAGCACGAACAGTTGCCGTCTGCTCCCACAATCGAAGAGCCAGGAGCGAAAGCTGGTGAAAGCTTAGGGTTAGGGTTAGGGTTAGGGTTAGGGTTAGGGGTTAGGGTAAAGTTAGGGTTAGGGTTAGGGTTAGGGTTAGGGTTGGGTTAGGGTTAGGGTTAGGGTTAGGGTTTGGGTTAGGGTTAGGTTTGCCGTCTGCTCCCACAGTCGAAGAGCCAGGAGGGAAAGCATGTGCGGGGCATCTTCAGCACAGAGTCTGCTTTGTAATGCTGTCACCATTATTGCTGTCACTCCTCGGTTTCATACCTAAAAGTACATTTGAATGCAGCCTCTCCAAAGCTGCTTCTCAGCTGCCCAGTAGCACAGCGATTAGTGCACGAACTTCTGGCTTCTGCTCCCAGATCCGAAGAGCCGGGAGGGAAAGCATGTGCTGGGCATCTTCAGCACACAGTCAGCTTTGCAACGGTGTCACCATCATTGCTGTCGCTCCTCGCTTTCATACTTAAAAGTCCATTTGAGTGCAACCTCTCCGAAGCTTGTTCTCGGCTGCCCAGGGGCAGAACGATTAGTGCACGAACGTCTGGCTTCTGCTCCCAGATCCGAAGAGCCAGGAGGGAAAGCATGTGCTGGGCATCTTCAGCACACAGTCAGCTTTGCAACGGTGTCACCATCATTGCTGTCGCTCCTCGCTTTCATACCTAAAGGTCCATTTGAATGCACCCTCTTCGGAGCTTGCTCTCGGCTGCCCAGCTGCACAGTGAGTAGAGCACGAACAGTTGCCGTCTGCTCCCACAATCGAAGAGCCAGGAGGGAAAGCTGGTGAAAGCTTAGGCTTAGGGTTAGGGTTAGGGTTAGGGTTAGGGTTAGGGGTTAGGGTAAAGTTAGGGTTAGGGTTAGGGTTAGGGTTAGGGTTAGGGTTGGGTTAGGGTTAGGGTTACGGTTAGGGTTAGGGTTAGGGTTAGGTTTGCCGTCTGCTCCCACAGTCGAAGAGCCAGGAGGGAAAGCATGTGCGGGGCATCTTCAGCACACAGTCTGCTTTGTAATGCTGTCACCATTATTGCTTTCACTCCTCGGTTTCATACCTAAAAGTACATTTGAATGCACCCTCTTCGGAGCTTGCTCTCGGCTGCCCAGCTGCACAGTGAGTAGAGCAAGAACAGTTGCCGTCTGCTCCCACAATCGAAGAGCCAGGAGGGAAAGCTGGTGCTCTGAATCTTCTGCACACAGTCAGCTTTGCAACAGTGCCTCCATCATTGCTCTCGCTCCTCACTTTCATACCGAGAAGTTCATTTGAATCCAACTTCTCTGCTCGTTGCTCTTGGCCGCCCAGCAGCACAGTCAGTAGAGCACGAACGTCTGGCCTCTGCTCTCAGAGCCGAAGAGCCCGGAGGGAAAGCATGTGCTGGGCATCTTCAGCACACAGTCAGCTTTGCAACGGTGTCACCATCATTGCTGTCGCTCCTCGCTTTCATACCTAAAGGTCCATTTGAATGCACCCTCTCCGAAGCTTGCTCTCGGCTGCCCAGCAGCACAGTGAGTAGAGCATGAACGGTTGCCGTCTGCTCCCACAGTCGAAGAGCCAGGAGGGAAAGCATGTGATGGGCATCTTCAGCACACAGTTAGCTTTGCAACGGTGTCACCATCATTGCTGTCACTCCTCGGTTTCATACCTAAAAGTCCACTAGAATGCAACCTCTGCGGAGCTTGCTCTGAGCTGCCAAGTAGCACAGCAATTAGAGCACGAACGTCTGGCCTCTGCTCCCAGAGCCGAAGAGCCAGGTGGGAAAGCATGTGCTGGGCATCTTCAGCACACACTCAGCTTTGCAACGGTGTCACCATCATTGCTGTCGCTCCTCGGTGTCATACCTAAAGGTCCATTTGAATGCACCCTCTTCGGAGCTTGCTCTCGGCTGCCCTGCTGCACAGTGAGTAGAGCACAAACAGTTGCCGTCTGCTCCCACAATCGAAGAGCCAGGAGGGAAAGCTGGTGCTCTGAATCTTCTGCACACAGTCAGCTTTGACCCAGTGCGTCCATCATTGCTGTCGCTCCTCCCTTTCATACCTAGAAGTTCATTTGAATCCAACTTCTCTGCTCGTTGCTCTTGGCTGCCCAGCAGCACAGTCAGTAGAGCATGAACGTCTGGCCTCTGCTCCCAGAGTCGAAGAGCCCGGAGGGAAAGCATGTGCTGGGCATCTTCAGCACACAGTCAGCTTTGCAACGGTGTCACCATCATTGCTGTCGCTCCTCGGTTTCATATGTAAAAGTCCATTTGAATGCAACGTCTCCAAAGCTTGTTCTCGGCTGCCCAGGGGCAGAACGATTAGTGCACGAACGTCTGGCCTCTGCTCTTAGAGCCGAAGAGCCAGGAGGGAAAGCATGTGCTGGGCATCTTCAGCACACAGTCAGCTTTGCAACGGTGTCACCATCATTGCTGACGCTCCTCGGTTTTATACTTAAAAGTCCATTTGAGTGCAACCTCTCCGAAGCTTGTTCTCGGCTGCCCAGGGGCAGAGCGATTAGTGCACGAACTTCTGCCTTCTGCTCCCAGATCCGAAGAGCCTGGAGGGAAAGCATGTGCTGGGCATCTTCAGCACACAGTCAGCTTTGCAACGGTGTCACCATCATTGCTGTCGCTCCTCGCTTTCATACTTAAAAGTCCATTTGAGTGCAACCTCTCCGAAGCTTGTTCTCGGCTGCCCAGGGGCAGAACGATTAGTGCACGAACGTCTGGCTTCTGCTCCCAGATCCGAAGAGCCAGGAGGGAAAGCATGTGCTGGGCATCTTCAGCACACAGTCAGCTTTGCAACGGTGTCACCATCATTGCTGTCGCTCCTCGCTTTCATACCTAAAGGTCCATTTGAATGCACCCTCTTCGGAGCTTGCTCTCGGCTGCCCAGCTGCACAGTGAGTAGAGCACGAACAGTTGCCGTCTGCTCCCACAATCGAAGAGCCAGGAGGGAAAGCTGGTGAAAGCTTAGGGTTAGGGTTAGGGTTAGGGTTAGGGTTAGGGTTAGGGTTAGGGGTTAGGGTAAGGTTAGGGTTAGGGTTAGGGGTTAGGTTTAGGGTTAGGGTTATGGTTAGTTTTAGGGTTAGGGTTAGGGTTAGGGGTAGGGTTAGGGGTAGGGTTAGGGTTAGGTTTAGGGTTAGGGTTAGGGGTAGGGGTAGGGTTAGGGTTAGGGTTAGGGTTAGGGTTAGGGTTGGGTTAGGGTTAGGGTTAGGGTTAGGGTTAGGGTTAGGGTTGCCGTCTGCCCCCACAGTCGAAGAGCCAGGAGGGAAAGCATGTGCGGGGCATCTTCAGCACAGAGTCTGCTTTGCAATGCTGTCACCATTATTGCTGTCACTCCTCGGTTTCATACCTAAAAGTACATTTGAATGCACCCTCTCCAAAGCTGCTTCTCATCTGCCCAGTAGCACAGCGATTTGTGCACGAACTTCTGGATTCTGCTCTCAGAGCCGAAGAGCCGGGAGGGAAAGCATGTGCTGGGCATCTTCAGCACACACTCAGCTTTGCAACGGTGTCACCATCATTGCTGTCGCTCCTCGGTTTCATACTTAAAAGTCCATTTGAGTGCACCCTCTCCGAAGCTTGCTCTCGGCTGCCCAGCAGCACAGTGAGTAGAGCACGAACGGTTGCCGTCTGCTCCCACAGTCGAAGAGCCAGGAGGGAAAGAATGTGCGGGGGCATCTTCAGCACAGAGTCTGCTTTGCAATGCTGTCACCATTATTGCTGTCACTCCTCCGTTTCATATCTAAAATTCCATTTGAGTGCAACCTCTCCGAAGCTTGTTCTCGGCTGCCCAGGGGCAGAACGATTAGTGCACGAACGTCTGGCTTCTGCTCCCAGATCCGAAGAGCCAGGAGGGAAAGCATGTGCTGGGCATCTTCAGCACACAGTCAGCTTTGCAACGGTGTCACCATCATTGCTGTCGCTCCTCGCTTTCATAACTAAAGGTCCATTTGAATGCACCCTCTTCGGAGCTTGCTCTCGGCTGCCCAGCTGCACAGTGAGTAGAGCAAGAACAGTTGCCGTCTGCTCCCACAATCGAAGAGCCAGGAGGGAAAGCTGGTGCTCTGAATCTTCTGCACACAGTCAGCTTTGCAACAGTGCCTCCATCATTGCTGTCGCTCCTCACTTTCATACCGAGAAGTTCATTTGAATCCAACTTCTCTGCTCGTTGCTCTTGGCTGCCCAGCAGCACAGTCAGTAGAGCACGAACGTCTGGCCTCTGCTCTCAGAGCCGAAGAGCCCGGAGGGAAAGCATGTGCTGGGCATCTTCAGCACACAGTCAGCTTTGCAACGGTGTCACCATCATTGGTGTCGCTCCTCGCTTTCATACCTAAAGGTCCATTTGAATGCACCCTCTCCGAAGCTTGCTCTCGGCTGCCCAGCAGCACAGTGAGTAGAGCACGAACGGTTGCCGTCTGCTCCCACAGTCGAAGAGCCAGGAGGGAAAGCATGTGCTGGGCATCTTCAGCACACAGTTAGCTTTGCAACGGTGTCACCATCATTGCTGTCACTCCTCGGTTTCATACCTAAAAGTCCACTAGAATGCAACCTCTGCGGAGCTTGCTCTGAGCTGCCAAGTAGCACAGCAATTAGAGCACGAACGTCTGGCCTCTGCTCCCAGAGCCGAAGAGCCAGGTGGGAAAGCATGTGCTGGGCATCTTCAGCACACAGTCAGCTTTGCAACGGTGTCACCATCATTGCTGTCGCTCCTCGCTTTCATACCTAAAGGTCCATTTGAATGCACCCTCTTCGGAGCTTGCTCTCGGCTGCCCTGCTGCACAGTGAGTAGAGCACAAACAGTTGCCGTCTGCTCCCACAGTCGACGAGCCAGGAGGGAAAGCTGGTGCTCTGAATCTTCTGCACACAGTCAGCTTTGACCCAGTGCGTCCATCATTGCTGTCGCTCCTCACTTTCATACCTAGAAGTTCATTTGAATCCAACTTCTCTGCTCGTTTCTCTTGGCTGCCCAGCAGCACAGTCAGTAGAGCATGAACGTCTGGCCTCTGCACCCAGAGCCGAAGAGCCCGGAGGGAAAGCATGTGCTGGGCATCTTCAGCACACAGTCAGCTTTGCAACGGTGTCACCATCATTGCTGTCGCTCCTCGCTTTCATACTTAAAAGTCCATTTGAGTGCAACCTCTCCGAAGCTTGTTCTCGGCTGCCCAGGGGCAGAGCTATTAGTGCAAGAAATTCTGGCTTCTGCTCCCAGATCCGAAGAGCCAGGAGGGAAAGCATGTGCTGGGCATCTTCAGCACACAGTCAGCTTTGCAACGGTGTCACCATCATTGCTGTCGCTCCTCGCTTTCATACCTAAAGGTCCATTTGAATGCACCCTCTTTGGAGCTTGCTCTCGGCTGCCCAGCTGCACAGTGAGTAGAGCACGAACAGTTGCCGTCTGCTCCCACAATCGAAGAGCCAGGAGGGAAAGCTGGTGAAAGCTTAGGGTTAGGGTTAGGGTTAGGGTTAGGGTAAGGTTAGGGTTAGGGTTAGGGTTAGGGGTTAGGGTTAGGGTTAGGGTTATGGTTAGTTTTAGGGTTAGGGTTAGGGTTAGGGGTAGGGTTAGGTTTAGGGTTAGGGTTAGGGTTAGGGTTATGGTTAGGGTTAGGGTGAGGGTTATGGTTAGGGTTAGGGTTAGGGTTATGGTTAGGTTTAGGGTTAGGGTTAGGGGTAGGGGTAGGGTTAGGGTTAGGCTAAGGGTTAGGGTTGGGTTTGGGTTAGGGTTAGGGTTAATGTTAGGGTTAGGGTTAGGGTTAGGGTTATGGTTAGGTTTAGGGTTAGGGTTAGGGGTAGGGGTAGGGTTAGGGTAAGGGTTAGGGTTAGGGTTAGGGTTAGGGTTAGGTTTAGGGTTGCCGTCTGCTCCCACAGTCGAAGAGCCAGGAGGGAAAGCATGTGCTGGGCATCTTCAGCACACAGTCAGCTTTGCAACGGTGTCACCATCATTGCTGTCGCTCCTCGCTTTCATACCTAAAGGTCCATTTGAATGCACCCTCTTCGGAGCTTGCTCTCGGCTGCCCAGCTGCACAGTGAGTAGAGCACGAACAGTTGCCGTCTGCTCCACAATCGAAGAGCCAGTAGGGAAAGCATGTGCTGGGCATCTTCAGCACACAGTCAGCTTTGCAACAGTGCCTCCATCATAGCTGACGCTCCTCACTTTCATACCTAGAAGTTCATTTGAATCCACCTTCTCCGCTCATTGCTCTTGGCTGCCCAGCGGCACAGTCAGTAGAGCATGAACGTCTGGCCTCTGCTCCCAGAGCCGAAGAGCCCGGAGGGAAAGCATGTGCTGGGCATCTTCAGCACACAGTCAGCTTTGCAACGGCGTCACCATCATTGCTGTCGCTCCTCGGTTTCATATGTAAAAGTCCATTTGAATGCAACGTCTCCAAAGCTTGTTCTCGGCTGCCCAGGGGCACAGTGATTAGTGCATGAACGTCTGTCCTCTGCGCTTAGAGCAGAAGAGCCAGGAGGGATAACATGTGCTGGGCATCTTCAGCACACAGTCAGCTTTGCAACGGTGTCACCATCATTGCTGTCGCTCCTCGCTCTCTTTCCTAAACGTCCATTTGAAAGCACCCTCTTCGGAGCTTGCTCTCGGCTGCCGAGCAGCACAGTGAGTAGAGCACGAACGGTTGCCGTCTGCTCCCACAGTCGAAGAGCCAGGAGGGAAAGCATGTGCTGGGCATCTTCAGCACACAGTCAGCTTTGCAACGATGTCACCATCATTGCTGTCGCTCCTCGCT